>NC_057812.1:118199512-118313735 GCF_018294505.1 Triticum aestivum
TTAGCTGCAGTCCAAGTACTCACCTAAGTTTTAAAAATCCTACCGAGTGGTGAGCGATCCCCCCACTCGGAGGCTTAGCTGCAGTCCCAGTACTCGCCTAAGTTTTAAAAATCCTACCGAGTGGTGAGCGATCCTCCCACTCGGAGGCTTAGCTGCAGTCCAAGTACTCGCCTAAGTTTTAAAAATCCTACCGAGTGGTGAGCGATCCTCCCACTCGGAGGCTTAGCTGCAGTCCAAGTACTTGCCTAAGTTTAAAAATCCTACTGATTGGTGAGCGATCCTCCCACTCGGGGGCTTAGCTGCAGTCCAAGTACTCGCCTAAGTATTCTCCACCTTAGAGCTGCATTCCAAGCACAAAGAGTATTCCGAGTAAAAAACAAATTCCAGTCGAAAGCAAACACGAGCATATTCAGAAATAAGCCAAGTTGGGATAAACCCCAAGGTTCCAGACGGCAGATCAAAAGTATTGGAACATCAAGCCCAAAGAAGTTTAACAGTTACACAATCACTCGGCATTCCGAGGCAAATAAAAGTGGAGCATAATGTTTTTCGGTCACGCATTAGGAGAAGGACTGGCTGGGTCGAAGAAACTGTCGAGGTCAATGCTGTCTACAATGCGAGTGGTGGCCTCAAGGAAGGTGTCCATGAAAGACTGGAACGTGTGCTTCCTCGTGTTAGCAACCTTGAGCTCCGCCAGCTTGTGTTCTTTTACATCCTTGTAGTGCACTCGAACCAGAGACAGAGCGACGTCGGCACCACAGCGAGCAGATGATTTCTTCCATTCTCGCACGCGTTCAGGGATTTGATTCAGTCGAGCCATCAAAGACTCGAGATCTTGAGACAGCTCCGCCTGAGGCCAAAGACCAGCATCAACTCGAGTCATTGCAGCTTTCAAGCGTGCCAGATAAGCAACCGCGTTGTCCATGCAAGACTCCAACCGCAACACGTTCATTGCAACATCATCTTTGACTAGACAGTTGATGGGATCGAGACCCGTCTCGACCCGCCCGGTTTCTGCTTCAAAGTCTTGGCAAAGTTCTGCATGATCGAGTGAATTATGAGTCGACGGAACAACTAGACTTGTCAATCGACACAAATAAGAGAGATTAGTCAATACCTTCAAGTTTCAAGACTAGCTTCGCAGCAAGTTGGCCCAGATAAGACTCTAGCTCGCCATTCTTGGCCTTGAGGCATCCAAGTTCGTCGGCCAACTTCTCTTTGTTCTTCTTCAGTCGCTCGACCTCCTGATTGGCGTCAGATACAACAGTCTTCAGCTTGGAGTTTTCTTCTTCTAACTTGCCGACTGAAGCAAGCTTCTTGTCAGCAAGCGTTGTCTTCTCGCGCGCCTCCTTTTGTGCTGCGGCAAGATTCAGATCCTTCTTCTCCAAAGCTTCCTTCATTTTCTCTAAAGAACTAACATTCTTCAGGAGAGCTTGGAGTTGGCGGTTTTCACTACATACATCTGCTCGAGTGAAGCCACTCGGTTCAAAGATGGAAAGGAAAAGTGCCAGTGTTGGGATATGAAGGGGTCGATTGGTTACCTCCCATGGAAGCTACTTCATCATGAGTGGTCTTGAGGTTCTTCTTGGCCAGTTCCACATCAGGGTTGAGGCTGATTTGTTGTTCGTTCATGTCAGAAAGTTGAGCCCCAAGATCACAAAATTTCTGCAGTCACAGCCATATCAGTCGACAGAGATAAAAAGAGATAATTATTCTAAGAATACCTCCGAATCAAACATTAAACGGCAGTCTCGGGGACTACACCCAGTGGGTGCACTTAGCGTGCCCCCACTGATTTTCAGACCACATTCGACGGTCGACTGGCTTTCAAAAAAAGACATATCCAAATTCTCAGACCACAGTCGACTGCCCGCAGTCAACTACGGTCTCGGGGACTACACCCAGTGGCTGCACTCAGTGTGCCCGCACTAGTGCAAAGAGTCAGTTCGAACTGACACAAAGAGATATACTATTTCCGAACAGCCACACTCCAGTGAGTGATCAGACAAGAAAAACGGACAAGAAAAACGGTCGATCGAAAAATCAACTAACCTAGAAATTGGCTTGCATGGCAGCTCCGGCGTTGTAGGCCACCTGACTAGCCTCATGGACCACCTTCAGCTGCCCCATCACAAGGTTCAGTTGAAGAAGAGCTTCTCTGGCAGCAGCCGGTGGATCGTCCGGAGTTTGATATGCAGTAAAAAGTGACGGAGGTAGAGCAATGAAGCAGCCACCGGATCTGAAGCATGGAGTGACGTTGGTGCAGCAGGAGCCTGAGCAGCTGATCCCGAGGGACAATCAGTTGACAGAGCAACAACGAAGGTGACGTTGGTTCGAGCCGGGTCTGTCGATCGCTCGACCGTCGCCCCAGGCGTCCGAGTCGACCGAAGAACTTGGGCTTCAGACACCTTCCTGCCCAGCTCCTTGTCCTTCCTCTTCCTTCCTCTCAGCAGTACTTCCTCTTCATCGTCTGGGAGCACAACAATGTCTCGTGCGGCTGCAATAAACAGAGAGATCCATTAGGACAACTGACCAACATTCCAGTCGACCAGACAAACTTCGAGTCGGGCAAACTTACTGGCTTTGGAGGTGACAGCGTCATCAACTTCCTCATCGGCAGGGGTCTTGTCAACATCCATATCAGTCGCAGCCGAGGTCGGGCTATATAGGTTCATCATCCGCTCGGTCAGAACAAGAAAACCGATCAGAACGAGAAAATATGAGAAGAACATTTACCCAGAGGCAACAGGGACGTCCATCTTGATCCTGGGCAAGGTCTTCCGAGCCTTCAAAGGATTAGCTTTGGGCTGCTTGGGGACCGTCTCAGTCAACTCTGGAGTCGGAGATCGAGTACGCTTGTGAGATGGAGCACTCGATGCCACAGCTTTGCCGCGTCTGTTCACGGGGTCGTGCCGCTGCTTGGATCGACGTTCAGAGCGAGGCGGCGAGTCGGCTACCTCCTCATCACCAGACTCATCACTCTCATCATCATCATCATCATCATCAGCTGGGGACTCCCACCCGTCGCTCTCCTCGGCGCTGTCCGCCCTCTTGATCTTGCTCCAGGGCTTGTTCACCATTGGGCATCGAGTACATCTCCGTGTAAATCTGCAAAACCAGGAACTGATCATAAGTCAGTCGGAACCTCAATCAGTCGGAAAATATGTTCAAAAATTCAGTTATGATGACCATACCTTGTCTGGCAGGTTGCTGTCGCTGAAAGGGTCGACTCTCCTGGCACCCTTGGGGTTGTCTTTGTTCCCGGTAATGCTCATCAGCCAATCGGCCACGGTTTTGGCCGCCACTTCCTCCGGATGAACCCGAGCAGTGTTGCCAGCCCCGGAGTACATCCACATAGAGTGATCACGAGCTTGGAGGGGTTGGATCCGCCGACTGAGGAACACCTCGAGCAGGTCCATACCAGTGACGCCCTGATTGATTAGTTGGACTACTCTCTCAACTAGCATTCCTGACTCTGCCTTCTCAGTGGCGGTCACTTGCAAGGAAGATGGAGTTTGGACACGGTCAAAATAAAAAGGGGGAAGTCCGATCGACTGGCCTGGGGTCGCGGTATCCTGGCAGTAGAACCAGGTCGACTGCCAGCCCCTGACCGATTCAGGAAGAGTCATTGGAGGAAAAGAGCTCCTCTTCCTCTTCTAAATGCCCAGGCCCCCACACATCTGGATAACGTGGGTTTTCTCGTCTTTCGAGTTTGCTTTCTTCATGGTTTGGGATCGGATGGTAAAGATGTGTTTGAAGAGGCCCCAGTGCGGTCGGCACCACAAGAAATTCTCACACATAGAGACGAACGCAGCAAGGTACGTGATGGTATTGGAGTAAAGTGATGGAGTTGGGCACCAAAAAAGTTTAAGAAGCCCCGAAAGAAAGGATGTGGTGGAAGCGAGAAACCGCGATCGACCTGGGTGGTGAGCAAGACACACTCACCCGGTTGCGGCTACGGCTCCGATCCCCCCTCGGCAGGTGCGCGGACTCATGGACGATCAGCCCTAACTCGGCCAAATCATCCAAGTCCTCTTGCTGGAGCGAAGATCGGATCCAGTCTGCCTGGATCCAACCTGACGGCAGCCCTGAGCGCGATGAAGACCCCCGATTCATCTTCTTGTTCTTCGCCGCCCCCGTCGCCTTCTTCACACGCTCTAACGCCGCCGTTTTGTCCTTCCCCATGGCGGCAGAACAACGGTGTCGAGAGTGGTCATTCTAGGCGAGGTGGAGATGCAAGAGGAAGAAGAAGGGGAATGGGCACGCACAATACGAATACCTTGGCTTCGCCGCTTTTAAGGGCCTACTTCCGTGTGGCTGACGCGTGGGCCCGATCAATCCTGCTAGATCCCCCCAATAGTTGCACACGTGATACGTGGCGAAAAAGGTGGTGGGGAAATCGAAACGTCCGATTTATCTACTCCACTTACCGTGGGACGCTCCGCCTGGCGCGCTTCCACCCAAATTTTGAATCCCGTGAGATCTGGGATCCTCTGTAACCGATCTCACCAAAGATTCCAATCAGAAATATCACTCGACAGATGCCACTGAACAAACCAGTCGGTGATTTTTGAATCGATCAAGGCGACTAAACGAAGTCGAAAGTTTCAGCAGCTGAACTCACTTGGAGAAGAAGACAAGGCAGAGCAAGGGCGGGAACCAGGTCAACTACCATCCTTCTTTTTCACTCAAACCTTGATCCATTCGGGGGCTAATGATGTAGACACGGACCTAGGGTAGGGTAATAAGCCTAACCTATACGCCCCACCTAAAGTCTTGTCCTAAGAACTAAGAACCTGTCGATCACTCGGAGACCTCTCTTACCCAGGTCACTGGACCACCAAACCAGTTGACATATCAGAAGACCTAAAGCCGCTCTGCGCAGCAATGGTCAAGCATTCATTCACATACTTAATGATCATTTGTAGCACTTTAATATAGGCGTTACCTGTAACGCCTCCTCTTAATGCATATTGAACCCTGTGTAACGGAGGGGAGCTGGGGTCCTAGCGTACTCTATTTAAGCCACCCCCTCCTCTGGGACAAGGGTTCGCACCCCCCGTAACTCACACACGTATAATCCAGTCGACCGCCCCCGGACTCCGAGACGTAGGGCTGTTACTTCCTCCGAGAAGGGCCTGAACACGTAAACCTTGTGTGTACAACTCCTCCATAGCTAAGATCTCGCCTCTCCATTCCTACCCCCATATTCTACTGTCAGACTTAGAACCATGACACCTGGGTCCACCACCCATGCACTAAATTACTCCGTAGTAGAGTGACGGTAGACTACCCCGATTGAACCACCGCAGTAATGCCCAATGAGCCGTCAAATGACAAAACCCCCTCCTTTCTAGTAGTAAGTTGGATGGACGAAGAAACCATCAATTCACTCTTCTCTCTCAGCTTCCTCTCTTGAAGAAAACCCCACTCGCTTCGCTTCTCCCTCTTCTCGTTCCTCCTTTTACTCTTCTCTCTCAGCTTCCTCTCTTGGATGGACGCCGGAGCACCGGTTGACGTGATGTCTATGGCTCTGGCCAAAACCGTCGAGGCTCATGGTACGAAGAAGTGCAAGCGCCCCGCAGAGACTACCGCAGACAAGCTCAAAGCCATCGCCATGTCCAAGCCCCCCTCTCCGGGATCCCTCATTAAGCAAGTCCAGGTAATATCTCTTGTTGATGATATTTTTCTCGATCTTGATCGTGTTTTTTCATCTAACACGTTGTACTAGTACTGGTAGTACAACTTTCTGGGTGATCTTGCATGTGATTTTAGTGTGCCAAATGATGGTTCTAAATTCCTCTTTTGACCAAAACATGCGGGAGGTTGACACTAATTTCTTATAGATTACTTTCAACTACTCCCTCTATCCCAAATTTCTTGTCTTAGATTTGTCTAGATACAGATGTATCTAATACTAAAATGTGACTTGTTACATCTGTATCTAGACAACTCTAAGACAAGAATTTTGGGACGGAGGGAGTACTTTATGAACATCAATGCTACCTTTTAAGAGGGTATATTTGCCTCAGTAACTTGTGTTATGGATATTGTCGTGGTTCTATCTCTGATAGTGATGTAGGTGGGTATGTATGGAGAGGCTAGATCTCAGCTATTGGGAAGTTGTAAACACACCAAGATGTACGAGTTCAGGCCGTTCGCGGAGGAAGTAACAGCCCTACGTCTCGGGGCCCGGAGGCGGTCGACTGGATTACTGGCGTGTGAATAATAGGGGTGCGAACCCTTCATACTAAGGAGGGGGGGTGGCTTATATAGAGTTCGCCGGCCCCCTCCTGCCCTCAGTAATGCAGGGTTTAAGGTACATTTAAGGTTGGGCGTTACTGGTAACGCCCCTAATAAAGTGCTATAATGGCCATAAAGACTACTTGATAGCCGAGCGTTTGCCTGCGGAGTGACTTTAGGTCTCCTGGCGGTCGAGTGGTTGGCTTCATGGTCGAGTGATAGCTTCTTGGTCGAGTGTCTTGAACCCGTCGAGTGGGATACCTCCAAGTCGATTGAAAGGTGACTTCTTCTAGGGATGTCCTAGGGTAGGGCTTTTTGGACAGGTCCGTGCCCCTACCCTAGGTACATGGCTTCATCATTAGCCCCCGAATGGATCGAGGTTAGAGTGGGGAAAGAGTTGGAGATGTTTCTGACTGGTTCCTTGGGCTACGTGAGTGCCTCGTTTTGGGTCAATCGTCACGGATGACGTTGCCAACCTTTTTCAGTCGCCTTGATCCATTCCAGGCCTTTCGTCGAGTGAATTTCTTTATTTGTGACATACCGAGCATCGGCGCGGGTGGGGTCTTCCATTTTGACAAGTTGTTCTGCAGCCCGCGGATGTCGTGGGATTTCAGATTTTGGGAAGCGTGCGGGACGGGAGCGGCCGCAGTAATCGGAAGCGATAAAGCGGAAGCTCCTCGATCCCCGCGTCACCTTTTTCGCCACGTACTGCATGCGCGTCCGCTGCGGGATTTGACTGGATGGTTTGGGCCTACCAGTCAGCCACTCGGGAGTGGCCTCTTATAAATCGCCGGCTCGGGGTTTCCAAGCAGTGCGCTCTCTTCTCCTCCTTTCTTCTTCCTCCCTCCCTTCGCAAGTCCTTCTGCCACCTCCGTTCTTGCCCCGGCGCAGCAGGCCCGTGCGAGACTTCGCCGGCGACGATGACGAAGGGCAAGACCTCCGCTCTTGGACACGCGAAGAAGGCGACGGTGCAGGGGAAGGGGAAAAGATCCGCTCGGGGCGGATCCTCCTCAAGGTCCGCTCTGCCCAAGGGCTGGATCCAGGGCGATTGATGCCGTTAGTGATCCGGAAAGAGGATCTCGACGACATGGTCGAGGGGGGAGTCATTCCCCACGAGGCTGCGCGTCTTCCGGGGAGAGAGATCGAACTTCAACCCAGCGATGGTGAGTGCGTGCTCCTAGCCACCCACATCGACCGAGGGTTTTCTCTGCCACCCCATCCTTTTTTCAGAGCTTCTTGAACTTCTTCGGAGCGCAGCTCCACCACTTTACTCCCAACTCCATTGTATACCTTGCCGCTTTCATTTCCATGTGTGAGGCTTTCTTGGGTTGCCGCCCCCATTGGGGACTTTTCAAGCACATCTTTACCTGCCGTTCTCAATCGGTCAAGAAGGCCAAGTCGAGTGACAAGAGGACGCAGGTGATCCAGTTGTGTGGGGGCTTGGCGATGCAGACGAGGGAGAAGAGCTGTTTTCCATCCATTACTTTCCCGCAGTCGGTCCGTGGCTGGCAGGCGACCTGGTTCTACTGTCAGGACCAGGCGACCCCAGGACAGTCGACTGGTCTTCCTCTTTTCTCCCTCGACCAAGCTGAAAAACCTGCTTCTCTGAAAGTGGCGCCGGAGGAAAGGGCTCAAGTCAAAGTGCTGGCCGGTCGAGTGGTTGAGCTTGTCCGTGAGGGAGTGACGGGCATGGATTTGCTGGAGGTCTTCCTCCGGAGGTGCATCCAACCGCTCCAGGCTCGTGACCACCCGATGTGGCTGTACTCGGGTCTTGACGACACCACTCAGATCCACCAAGAGGAGGTCACTGATGAGATGCTGGAGGGGTGGCTATTGAGCATCACAGGAAACAAGGACAACCCCCGAGGAGCCAGGAGGGTAATTCCACTCGACAACTCGTACAACGTGGACCAGGTATGTCTCTATGCTCCTGACTGAGGTCTTGTTTTTCTTCATTGGCCTACTTTGAGCTGGTCGATCGACCTTTGTCTTGTCTGTTGTTTTTCAGGCGACTACTGAAATGTACTCGACGCCCAATGGGGCACAGGGGCCAACTGAGGAAGGGGAGGCAAGCGGAGGTGAGAGCGGGGACGATCAAGGCGAGTGGCGGTCCGACGGTGAAGGAGAGGGATGCGACGACGTCGACTCCAGCGGAGAGGAGGAGGAGGAGTTTGAACCCCCCCCCTCCCGCCCGGAGGGGCGATCCAAGCTCACACACGACCCAGCGCGGGAGCATGGTAGTGCGACTGCTCCTGTTGGGCAGTTGTCGAAACGCCCTCGGACCTCTTCTCCTACGCCGACTGGAAAGGCTCCCAAGCACCCGCGCGCAGCGCCGTCCAAGCTGCCCAAGGCTCTGCCCAAGATGAAGATGGCCATCCCCACCATTTTTGGGTAATAATAAAACTTGTTATCCTTTGTCGACCATGGACGGATCCTTGGTCGATTCATTGAGCCGGCCGACTGACTTTCGAGGCTTGTAGTGCTGCTACCTCTGAGATCTCTGCCAAGGACGACGACCAAGAGATGGAGGATGCTGTCCTCCAACCCTGGAACGATTACTGACGTTCCGCTTTGAGTCGACTAAACATTTATTGCAACCCTGGTCGATTGAACATTTCCTTTGTAGCCCCTCCTCATGTTATCGACCTCCCGGATGACAACAACAACGAACCGCTGAGAATGCGGAGGAACAAGAGGTCGACGGCTGACAAGACCCCCCAACCTGCTCCGGCGTCTGAGGCCATGGCTCGGGATGATGGTGACACCACTCGGGCTTCTGTGACTTTCGCCATTCCTCTGACGAGCGTGCGGCCTTCGGCGTCGACTGCGGATCCACCTTCGCTTTTTGCTGCGTACCCCGTCCCTGAGGACCAAGTGGCTGCTGCAAAGGAGGCTATACGCCAGGCGGGGATCATGATGGAGCAAGTGAAGATGGCTCGGGAGGCCAGCCAAGCAGCCTATGACGCGAGTTCGACTCTTAAGAGCAACGTCCAGGTCAATCGACTCAACACTTGGTCTGTTATGATATGCTGTTTGAAGAGTCTCTTTTCCGAAGATCTTTTGTATCTGTATCTGTACACCCACTGGGTGTGTCTGCCAATTCTTGGACGAGTGGGGGCACGCTAAGTGCACCCACTGGGTGTAGTCCCCGAGACTACGGTGGACTGCTGGCAGTCGACTGTAGTCTTTACATTGTGTTGCTGTAGCTGTATTTCTTCACTCGGTTTTTCCCCGAAGATCTTTTTTTTGGTCGAACCAGTGGGGGCACGCTGAGTGCACCCACTGGGTGTAGTCCCCGAGACTACTGAAGAATGTTTTTGATTCGACCGTGGTCTTAGAAACGTCGTCATTGTCTCTTAGTTACTCGGAAGCAACTTATCTTGGACGTCTGTCGACTGATTTTTCTTTTACAGAAATCCTGCGAACTTGTAGCTCGCTATACTGAGTTGGAGAAGCAGAAGGTTCAACTGAACCTTGATTTGGAGCTGGCCAGAACAAAGCTGCAGAAGGTCACAGACGACGCCGCAGGTAAGACGACTTTGTCGACTGGTTAGTTTTTAGGCTTGAGTACCCTTCTGCTATTTCCGAGTCAATCATCACTTCTTTGCAGAAAAACTAAGCGAAGCTCTGGCGAAGAAGGATTAGGACTTGGATGCTGCCCGTAAGGAGGCTGACGACAAGACCGCTCTGGCCGAACAGAAGCTGGCTTCGGTCGGCCAATTGGAAGAAGAGAATGCCAAGCTGAAGACCGCTCTGGATGAAGCCAACCGGGAGTGTACACGTTGGAAGAAGGAGAACCTCACCCTGAGCGAGAAGGTGGAAGGCATCGCTCGCAGGAGGGACGACCTGGAGAGCTACTTGAGGAGCCTCGCCAAGAAGTTGTACATCAAGCTTGAAGGTGCACATTCAGTTCCGACTGGTTTTTTTTGTGTCGACTCAGTCTATGAAAATTGACTTATCCTTGGATCGTGTATGCAGAGCTTTGCCAGAACTTTTAAGAGGAGACTGGGCGGATCGAAACAGGTTTGGATCCACTCAACTCTCCCGTGAAAGATGAAGCTGCCATGAATTTGCTCCGACTGGAATCTCGCATTGACGGCGTCGTGGACTACTTGGCTCGACTGAAGGTTGCCATGTCACGGATCGACCTGGCACTTTTGGCCAGAGGCTACGCTCCAAAACGATCTCGAGTCTCTGATGACTCGACTTAACGGAATCCCTGACTGAGTGCAGGAGTGGAAGAAGTTTTCTGCTCGGTGTGGCGCTGATGTGGCTCTGTCTCTGGTCCGCGTCCATTGCAAGGAGGCGCGAGAAGAGAAGCTGGCCGCCATCCAAGTGGCCAATACCAGGAAGCACAACTTTCAAGATTTCATGGAGACTTTCATCACTGCTGCCACCCGTATTGCAGACGGGATCGACTTGGACGAGTTCGTCGCCCCTTCCAGTCCTCCACCTGAGGAATGAAAAACTTTTAAGCTCCCCTTTAAATTTGCCTCAGAATGCCGAGTGGATTTTGTAACCGTTAAACTCCGTCGAGCTGAGGGCTCGATTACTTTGGCCTGAGGTCTGGGACCTTTTAGGCTTTATCTGATCTCGATTTCTCGTTGAATGTCTTCATGGTTTGATTCGTCGAGTGGATCTTGATGTTCACTCGGAATAACCTTGTATTTGCGGCGCAGCTCCGAAGGGGAAGGTAGCAGTCGACTCACGGATTGGGTTGTGTCTCGTACTTAGGAGAGCACTGGGCTGCAGCTAAGCCTCCGAGTGAGAGGTTTGCTCTCCACTCAGTAGGATTTTTAAACACTTAGGCGAGCGTTGGGCTGCAGTTAAGCCCCCGAGTGGGAGGATCGCTCTCCACTCGGTAGGATTTCTTCAAACTTAGGCGAGTGCCGGACTGTAGCTATGTCTCTAAGTGAGAGAACTTAGGCGAGTGCTGGACTGCAGCTAAGCCCCCGAGTGGGAGGATCGATCTCCACTCGGTAGGATTTTTCCAAACTTAGGTGAGTGCCGGACTGCAGCTAAGTCTCTAAGTGAGGGAACTTAGGCGAGTGCTGGACTGCAGCTAAGCCCCCGAGTGGGAGGATCGCTCTCCACTCGGTAGGATTTTTTCAAACTTAGGCGAGTGCCGGACTGCAGCTAAGTCTCTAAGTGAGAGAACTTAGGCGAGTGCTGGACTGCAGCTAAGCCCCCGAGTGGGAGGGTTGCTCTACACTCGGTAGGATTTTTTAAACACTTAGGCGAGCACTGGGCTACAGCTAAGCCTCCGAGTGGGAGTCTGGCTCGCCACTCGGTAGGATTTTTAAACACTTAGGCGAGCGCTGGGCTGCAGCTAAGGCCCCGAGTGGGAGGTTTGCTCTCCACTCGGTAGGATTTTTTAAATACTTAGGCGAGCACTGGGCTGCAGCTAAGCCTCCGAGTGGGAGTCTGGCTCGCCACTCGATAGGATTTTTTCAAACTTAGGCAAAACGGATTCGTAGATAAGTCACCCACAGGGTGATTTCCTATGCAAACAAGAGTGACAACAATTATTGGGACGCTCTTGTCTTTGGTAAAAATGAACTGCAGAAATTTTTTCTTATTACATCTCGTCCAAGGGAGAGCTCAAGTGTAAAACGGGCGGAGTAGTTCCGCATTCCAAGCTCGTGGCTCGTCGGTCTGGTGATCAACATTGTAGAGGTGATATGCTCCATTGTGGAGGACTATGGTGATGATGAAGGGACCTTCCCAAGTAGGAGCAAGTTTGTGTGGTTTCTGTTGATCCACTCGGAGGACCAAATCTCCTTCCTGGAAGGCTCGACTCTTCACATTTCTGGCATGGAATCGATGCAAGTCTTGCTGATAGATGGTCGATCTGATCATAGCCATTTCCCTCTCCTCCTCTAGGAGGTCGACTGCGTCTTGCCGGGCTTGCTCTGCTTCGTCTGTGTTATAAAGCTCGACTCTAGGGGCGTTGTGAAGTAGATCACTCGGCAGGACGGCTTCGGCTCCGTAAACCAGAAAAATGGCGTTCTTTCGGTCGATCGGTTCGGGGTGGTCCTCAGCCTCCACAAAACCGACGGAAGTTCGTCTACCCAAGCGCCTGCTGCGTGCTTGAGATCACGCATCAATCAAGGCTTCAATCCTTTGAGAATCAGACCATTTGCTCTTTCAGCTTGTCCTTTCGACTGAGGATGCGCGACCGGCGCGTAGTCGACGCGCGTGCCTTGAGAGGTGCAAAAAGCTCTGAACTTGTCTGAATCGAAGTTTGACCCATTGTCGGTGATGATGCTATGTGGGACCCCATATCTGAACGTCAGCCCTCTAACGAAACTGATAGCAGTGCAAGCATCGAGATTCTTGATAGGCTTGGCTTCAATCCATTTGGTGAACTTGTCGACTGCCACAAGCACATGCGTGAATCCGCTCCTGCCTATTCTCAGTGGACCGACCATGTCTAGTCCCTAGACAGCAAAGGGCCAGACGAGTGTAATGGTCTTCAGGGCTGATGCAGGCTTGTGTGACATGTTGGAGTAGAACTGGCAACCTCCACACTTGTCGACTATCTCTTTTGCCATCTCATTTGCTCTTGGCCAGTAAAATCCTGCTCGGTATGCTTTAGCCATAATGGTCCGAGAGAACGCATGGTGACCACAGGTCCCCGAGTGGATATCATTAAGGATCATCTGACCCTCTTCTGGTGTTATGCATTTCTGACCGATTCCAGTCGCGCTTTCTCTATACAACTGTCCCTTTATGACTGTGAAGGCCTTGGATCGGCGGACGATCTGTCGAGCCTCTTCCTCGTCCTCCGGGAGTTCTTTCCTCAAGATATACGTGATGTATGGTACCGTCTAGTCAGGAGTGATAGCCAAGACCTCCATGACTAGGTCGACCATAGCAGGAATTTCGACTTCAGTCGGATCTGTGGCACTTTTCGGTTGCTGGGCTTCTTCTGCGAAGGGATCCTCCTGGAATGACGGCGAGCGGATGTGCTCAAAAAACACATTGCTGGGAATGGCTTCTCTCTTGGAGCCTATCTTTGCCAGATCATCTGCTGCATGATTTTTCAGTCGGGGGATGTGATGAAGCTCTAACCCCTCGAATTTCTTTTCTAGCTTTCTTACTGCATTGCAATAGCCAGTCATAGCCGGGCTTCTGACATCCCACTCCTTCATCACCTGATTAACCACCAAATCTGAGTCGCCGTAGACCATGAGGCGCCGGACGCCGAGTGAAATGGCCATGCGCAACCCGTACAAGAGTGCTTCATATTCTGCTTCATTGTTGGAGGAATCGAAGTGAGTCTAGAGAACGTATCTAAGCTTATCTCCTCGGGGGGAGACCAATACTACCCCAGCACCAGAACCGTTCAGCATCTTAGACCCATCGAAGAACATGGTCCAGTGCTCCAAGTGAACTTGAGTCGGGAGTTGCTGTTCAATCCACTCGGCGATGAAATCTGCAATTGCTTGGGACTTGATAGCCTTCTTTGCTTCAAACTTGATATCTAGGGGGAGGAGTTCAATCGCCCACTTAGCCACTCGACCAGTTGCATCTCTGTTGTGCAAGATCTCTGATAGTGGAGCGTCGCTGACGACTGTAATGGAATGGTCAGAGAAGTAGTGTGCAACCTTCTTCGTGGTCATGTAGATCCCATATACAAGCTTCTGGTAATGGGGATATCTTTGCTTCGAAGGGGTCAAAACTTCAGACACATAATATACTGGGCGCTGAACTCTGAAGGCATTTCCTTCTTCTTCCCGCTCGACCGTGAGTATTGTACTGACAACTTGTCCCGTGGCTGCAATGTACAGCAGCAGAGGCTCTTTACTGATTGGGGCAGCAAGCACCGACTGGGTGCAGAGTAGAGCTTTGAGCTCTGCAAACGCTGCGTCAGCTTCTTGAGTCCACTCGAACTTGTCAGACTTCTTCATCAGTCGGTAAAGAGGCAACGCCTTTTCACTGAGACAAGAAATGAATCGACTTAGAGCGGCCAAGCAACCTGTAAGTTTCTGGACATCGTGTACACGCACAGGGCGCTTCATCCGGAGTATGGTGCCAACTCTCTCGGGATTGGCGTCGATTCCTCGTTCGGAAACGAGAAAACCGAGTAACTTTCCACCTGGAACTCCGAATGTGCACTTTGATGGATTGAGCTTGATATCATATCCCCTGAGGTTAGCAAAGGTTTCGACAAGGTCAGTCAGTAGGTCGGAACCTTTCCGTGACTTAACCACAATATCATCCATGTATGCTTCTACGTTCCGACTGATCTGAGTGAGTAAACACTTCCGAATCATCCTCATGAACGTGGCTCTAGCATTCTTGAGGCCGAAGGGCATGGTGACATAACAGAAGCACCCAAATGGGGTGATGAAAGCCGTTTTGATCTCGTCAGGTCCATACAGACGGATCTGATGGTACCCTGAATAAGCATCTAGAAAAGACAAACGCTCACACCCCGCAGTCGAGTCCACTACCTGGTCGATGCGGGGGAGAGGGAAATGATCTTTCGGGCAGGCCCGGTTGATGTGTTTAAAGTCAATGCACATGCAAAGCGACTTTTCCTTTTTGGGGACCATGACTACATTGGCGAGCCACTCGGAGTGGTAAATCTCTTGGATGAACTCCGCTGCTAAGATCCGAGCCACCTCCTCGCCAATAGCTTTCCTCTTCTGGACGGCGGACCGTCGAAGATGTTCTTTCACAGGCTTGAACTTTGGGTCGACTTGTAGGCGGTGCTCAGCCAGCCCCCTGGGAACTCCAGGCATGTCAGAAGGCTTCCATGCAAAGACGTCCCAGTTCTCACGGAGGAACTGGATGAGCGCTTCTTCCTATTTGGAGTCGAGCATCGTCGAGATTTGAGTCGGAGCAGCGTCGGGGTCGGTCGGGTGAATGTGAGCTGGCTTGGTTTCACCGGACGACTGAAAAGCGGATTCTGAAGCAGGCTTCTTGGCTCGTAGCAATTCACTCGGATCAGCAGTCTTCTGGTACTCTTATCGCTCAACAACTGCCATCTGAGCGTCAGCAATCTTCGATCCTTTCTGAAAACACTCTTCTGCTTTCTTCCGACTGCCAGTAACGGTGATCACACCTTTGGGGCCGGGCATCTTCAACTTGAGATACACGTAGCATGGCCGAGCCATGAAGCGTGCATAAGCTGGCCGGCCCAGAATAGCATGATAAGCACTTTGGAAGTCCACAACCTCAAATGTCAACTTTTCCCTGCGGTAATTCTTTGAATCACCGAAAACCACGTCGAGAGCAATCTGGCCGAGTGACTCGGCTTTCTTTCCAGGAATGACTCCATGGAAGCTCATGTTGCTGGCACTGAGCCTGGACATCGGAATGCCCATCCCTTTCAATGTTTCACCATACAATATGTTCAGGCCACTGCCACCATCCATCAGGACTTTGGTCAGTCGAGTGCCTTCGACAACTGGGTCGTCCACCAAAGCTTGCCTCCCAGGGGTGGCAATGTGCGTAGGGTGATCGGACCGGTCGAGTGTGATGGCAGTCTGAGACCACTTCAGATAACTGGGTGTTGCCGGAGCAACCATATTCACCTCACGGTTAATGACTTTCAGTCAACTTTTGCTTTCGACATCAGCAAAAATCATCAGGGTGGAATTGATTTGGGGGTATCCGTCATCGCTATCTTCCTTGTCCTCGACTCTGTCCGACTCTTTTTCCTTATCTTTGGGTTGTTTGCCCTGAAACTGCTGGATCAGGAGCCGGCACTGTCGAGTGGTATGCTTTGGGTAAATGAAATTACCCTCTTCATCTTTCTTGGTGTGGATGTGACATGGCAGATCCAAAACATCATTTCCATCTTGATCCTTGACTTTATTGGGCTTCCAGGGGCCTTTGGGTTTTCCCTTGAAATTTCCCTGGGTTGCTGCCAGGGCCTCCCCAGGGGCGGCTGGCTCGGCCTTCCGCTTCTGCTTCCGAATGGAATTGCCTCCGGTTTCCTGGGCGACTGCTTTCTGCTTGCCACTCCGGAGTCGATCTTCATCTTCTCCGTTAGCGTATTTGGTGGCTATTTCCATCATCCGATTCAGGGACATTTCTCCGGTCCGACCGAACTTCAAGTTTAACTCTCTGTTCTTGACGCCTTCTTTAAAGGCACAAACTGCTTGGTGATCCGGTACGTTCTGAACTGTGTGATTCAAAGTGATCCACCTTTGGATGTAATCCCTCAGAGTTTCACTCGGCTTCTGCATGCAAGACCGCAATTCTGTAAGGCCTGCGGGTCGCTTGCATGTTCCCTCAAAGGTTGTGACAAATACTCGAGAGAGATCCTCCCAAGTGTAGATGCTGTTGGGTGCTAACTGATTCAGCCACGCTCTGGCCGAGCCCTCTAACAGGAGAGGCAAATGCTTCATAGCCACCTCATCATTGCCACCGCCAATCTGTACAGCCACTCGGTAATCTTCGAGCCAAGTGTCAGGCTTAGACTCACCGGTGAACTTGCTGACTCCAGCCGCCAATCGAAAGTTGGGAGGAATCACCGCGGCCCTGATGGCTCGACTGAAACACTCTGGCCCTGAAACACGTATTCTGCTGCTAGCGGGCGCATCTCTGTTCTGGCCTTCCCGATGAGCCCTGTTCCTGTCAACCAAGCCTTGAACGAGGACAGATCTCACGTCAAAGCCTGGGTCCCTGGGGTCGACGGGAATCCTCTGCCCAACGCTATGACGGCGCCTGTCATCTCGATGTCGAGGCACATATGACCCACTCCTCGGGGGAGGGGTTGGCACTCGACGTCGAACATCACGATCGGATCGGTGATCATACTGCTCATTCCTTCTGTACTGATCATGCCGGTCGCCACGTCCCTCACGCCTCGGGGGCGACCGCGGGCTGTGAGCCGACTAGACTGTATCTGTTGCAACGGATCGACTGTGGATCCTATTCCGTGACTGAGAAACGGCGGAATTCTGGTTTCTCGCCGCCCGGAGCAACGCTCTGATATGTAACAAGCCCCTGCCAGCCTCCGACTGGGAGGGCTGAATCAATTCTGCTATACGGGCCGCGGCGGCCAAATTCTGAACTGGGGTTCGGTATACCTGCGTCGGCGGGAAGAGCTGGCGTCGACTAGACTCGGGAGCCCGCTGAAGCGCTTGCTCGTCGAGTGCTCGCTGGAGATTCTCCAGTCGAGTGCGCTCGGCCAAATTAGCCAAGTGCGCGTCCTCCAAGGCCCGGGCCTCGGGGGACTCTCCTACGATAGGAGCACGGAGTGCGTCCATGTTCCAGTGGCGAAGCTCCTCTCGCTGTAATGACGTGAGAGGTTCGGGGAGATACTCATCGTGGGGATGCGATGGGTCGCCCCCACCCGCGCCTCCAACAGCGCGAGGGAAACCGGGAGGACTGTGCGTTCCATCGACCGCCAGGATCTCAGCCGCTGGGTTGTTTCTGTCGCACTCGGATGCGGTCTCCGCGGAGCCAGTCGACAGGTCGAACAGGCCGCAGAGGGATTCGTCGGGCTCGATTGCCGCGACTTGCGGGGCGGCCGACTGGCGAGCCACGGCATGCCTCACCCACCTCTGAAGTCTCGACCGACCGGAGTGCTTGTGTCGGTGGGAGACAGAGCGGGGAGACGATACGGGGGCCGACCGATACTAGGTCGACGGCTGCCGCAGGAGGACGCCACGAACGCATGTGCGGAAATGCGTTGCACCGCGGACGGGGATAGCGTCGATGTCGAGTGGCGCCTCCTGAAGCCAGGCGGAGTCGTCGGCGATGAACGTGAGCACGCCGAGGCGGATCTCCCGGCCCTCCACAAAAACTCTGCACGAAACCATGATCAAAGGGATCGGAAAAATCGCAACTTCTCCAATCAGGTGCTAAGATTCCCGCCCCACAGTGGGCGCCAACTGTCGTGGTTCTAACTCTGACAGTGATGTAGGGGGGGTATGTATGGAGAGGCTAGATCTCAGCTATTGGGAATTTGTAAACACACCAAGATGTACGAGTTCAGGCCCTTCACGGAGGAAGTACCAGCCCTACGTCTCGGTGCCCGGAGGCGGTCGACTGGATTACTGGCGTGTGAATAAGAGGGCTGCGAACCCTTCATATTGAGGAGGGGGTGGTTTATATAGAGTTCGCCGGCCCCCTCCTGCCCTCAGTAATGCAGGGTTTAAGGTACATTTAAGGTTGGGCGTTACTGGTAACGCTCCTAATAAAGTGCTATAATGTCCATAAAGACTACTTGATAGCCGACCGTTTGCCTGCGGAGTGACTTTAGGTCTCCTGGCGGTCGAGTGGTTGGCTTCATGGTCGAGTGAGAGCTTCTTGGTCGAGTGTCTTGAACCCGTCGAGTGGGATACCTCCAAGTCGATTGAAAGGTGACTTCTTCTAGGGATGTCCTAGGGTAGGGCTTTTTGGACAGGTTCGTGCCCCTACCCTAGGTACATGGCTTCATCAGATATTGCATGTAATCCCTCTGCTCTCATGCTTTTGAAGACATATTCTAGTGTCTTTGTTCACTCATTTTTGTGCGTATATGTAGTCATATATGGAGTATAATATCGAAAATCATCTTATATTTGTGAATGGAGGTAGTAATAAAATATGGTTTTTGTTTGAATTAGAACCAGGTCCGCGGTGGAGATGAAGTTCTCAAAGTCATGCCGTGTGAACTGGAAGACCTGATGATGAGTTCTACTACTGAACTATCTAGCTGCCGTGTCCTTGTCGCCACGTGTCCTGAACTAGTGTTTTCCTGTAGCATTGTTGTCAGGCGTGTTATCGAGGTTGTACTTGACCACAACAATTTCCTGGTTGTGCCTTCGATTACGAATGGTGTGGTTCTTGTAAAGCTTCCCAACAAATCTGATGCAGCCTGTCTTCATCATCATGTTTATGAGTGGAAAGACCAATCTGTTAGGTTCTCCAAGGTTGACAAGATGGTGATGGTGCATGTAGACATCTCGCACGAAGTCCATGGCCTAGTCAGTTATGCGGGGTTCATCACGTAGGTCGGTGGCAAGAAATAGTCTGTAGAGTTTAGTTAGTGCAACTTTGCTTGTCTGTAGTAAGTACTATTGTTCAGTACTTAATTTGTGTTTGTGAACCCTGTATTGTTTATTAGTACTGCCGCTTTTGGTGTGTGGTCAGTCCAGAGAACGGTCTATGTTAATGTCTGTCCACTCAATTCAGTCTGTATATTTTGAAGTATCCAGATCATATTTTTTTGTGAGGACGGTTTATCAATTATGGTTACACTCTAATATCTGTATGAATTGCAGGGTTTATCGCACCCACTAGGATTTCTAGTCCAATGGATGTTCGGTCCATACGATTTGTCACAAACTTTGGACTGTCCTGCTTGTGGGAGTAGGCTGGGCCCCTGGTCACGCATAGTTGGACGATCAATCTTCTGTTTAGTACTTCAACATAGTGATTTCCTCGTAGGATTCATTCATGTCGCATCAAGTAAATCTTATTAGTTTACTGTCTAAATCTTATTGTTTTGATGTCATGTTTTCTTTCTTTTCCTGCAATTTTACGATGTAGGTTTTTCCATGTGACATTCATCATAGAATAAACCGTTTGGTTTGCTCTACGATGGCTATTTTTGCAGGTCTCACTTCTTATGTCGTGTCAGTAACGAAGGCACTGTCCATCACTTATATTACTGGAAAAAATTGGATCAGTCTGTTGTCTGAGTACAAGCTGAATCCCTATGATGAACTGCAGTTTGTTTTAACAAAAACGCCACAATTAGACCTTCTCGCATTTAAAAAAAATGAAGAAAAAAATGGTTCAAGGTCACGGATCCTAGTCGAGTTAGAAAGCTGATCGTAGCAGACCAGACACGATCGCCACTGTCTTGCACAGATCGAGCACCAGCAGTTGCTCTAGCACTGAGAGCGACAACAACTCAGTCTGATGAAGCTGAGGATTGGGGACCGACCGCGTCAGCGGATCAGTCTGATCTACCGGAGGATCGGGCATCGACACCGACACCTGCTCTGACACTGGCACCAGCTCTACAAGGAGCACCATCTCCGGCAGCAGAAGCGTCTTCGACACCTGCACCAACACTTGCACTTGCATCTGCTCCGGCCCGTGCAGTTGCACCGGCAACAAACTGGGCTATTGTTCGCACTTCATATACCAAAGTCCTTACAAAAACTGACATGTCCACCTTCTTGGTACGCATTGGCCACCCAAGTGCTTCGTTCTTTTTTCTATCCATGTTTTTTCACATGATTCACTGTGTTGATCTAACTGTTTGGGTATGTCTTCTTGTTTGCAAACAGAGAATTCCTAGAGCAACCAGTGAGTCGTTCAACAATCCGGGCGACCGCGGCCAAGTTTCTCTTACCATGCGTAGCCTTGGTGTGAATGAACATGCTCAATATGCCGTAAGTACAAAGGATGGTCGCATGATGATTAATGCTAAAAGATGGTCAACGTTCAAATCTAATTCATATCTTGCGGTAGGGTATGATGTCAAAATCGAACTTTCTCGGCAAGGAGAGCTGGTCCAAATCAACTTTGAAATTCTTCAGTAGCAGCACGCAACTGCCGAACTGATCTATCCTCCGAGAGATTTTGATGTAATAATCTGGCATGGTGAAACAAGTGTCCTGTGTGTATAAGTAGTACGACAGTATTATTTATCACATGGTATATTGTTGATAGAATTGCAACTCTAATTGCTGGTTAGGAACTGTCATACGATTTCATTCCAATAGCTGCCGTGCTTTATTCAATTTTGTGTATTCGCCTTGCGACAGCATCTAAAACCAGCATCGTACCGATCGCTTGCAATATGAAAAGCGCTGAGGTAGAACACATGGGCACCCAAACATGCAGGGTCGGCCTGCGGCCCAAAGTCCAGAACCGTGAGCCTATCTGAGTATTATATTCTCAGCTAAACCCCCATAAAAAAAGCTGAACCCCCATAATGCCCGTGCATTGCAGAGCGGCAAGGTGAGCCTGTGATATAAAAGCTTTGTCTATTTCTTTACAGAGGAAGTATCTCTCTGTCAATATATATATTTATGTGTAACTAGTTACTCCTGTCTTTCTACTTCCTTTCGTTGATATGTGGAGCAACCGGCAACGGGGTCCACGTGCCATATGCACAAATTACAGTCCACAACTTCACGGTAGACACACCCCAGTCGTAGCGCTGTAGTAATGCCCAATGAGCCGTCAAATCACAACCCCCCCCCTTTCCAGCTTTAGCAGTAAGCTGGACGGATGAAGCGGCAATATTTCACTGGGCCTGAATCCCCTTCTCCCTCATCTGCTTGTTCAGAGAAAACCCCCTCTCGGCGATTGCATAGGGTTTTCTCATGGAGAACCAGGTACGAATTCTTCATCCATCCCCGATAAATCCAAGTCCCTTGGTCGCAGGTAATCCTATGATGGCAGCCGCCGCCGTTGATGCATTTTTCTTCCAACGGAATCTAGTGTGTTTCATGTGAAGTGCCCAAAGTGCGAGTACCCTACAGGTTTCTGCGCCCTCGGTGAGACGCCACACTTGTGCCTTCTCATCCTAAGACATCATTTTGAAACACGCACAGTATGTTTCTAGAATCCTCTTTTCTATCCGGGAGGGTGAGGTTTTTTTGAGGGAGATTTTACGGTGCATTATAATACACCAGAGCACATGTATTATATGGCCGATCTAACGGATGAGAATAATTGGGCCTTTTTAAGCCCAAGGGTATTTTCCACCTAATTTTTTTAACCTTTAATCGGCGCAATTTGGTCCAGGGGTTTTCTTGTCCTAAATTTTTTGATTAAATTAATTGCATTAATAAAGCACTTCATTATAGAGGTCCCATCATCGTGCGTACTCTTTTGTATTTCGGTTCGAGCGGTTCGTCCACTCTCCCCTCTCGAGCCCTAACCTTGGGCCCCCTCGATCGCCTTCGATCACCTCCGGCGCCCTCGATCGCCGCCGATCACCCCCGGCGCCCTCGATCGTCGCCGATCGCACTCGCCGTGTCTACCCCTCCTGCTCCTACTCCCCCTCACTCCCTCCATCGCAAGTCACCCCAGTCGGGTCGCAGCGCCAGATCTTCCAACGAGCCGCTAATCCACTCCTTCCCCGAGTAGACGCCACCTTCCCCGACCCGAGAGGCCACATCATCCTCATCGACGTGCATCAACTTTTTCACGCTGGATATGTCATGTGAGGTTTAGGGTTTATCGTTTCAGAAAGTTGTGAGGAGATTTCAGTCGGACTTGGTTAGGGTTTAGGATATGTCATCTGAGTATTAGGGTTTGTATTTTTAGAAAGTTGTGATGAGATTACGATTGAAAGGAAGTGTAAGTCGGATGTAGCTATGACATACTGAAGGACTTAGTTAGGATTATGTGGCATGAGAAAGTTGTCAGCAGATTTGGATTCAAAGAAAGTTATTTTGGATTTAGTTAGGAGATACTTTTGAATTGAGTCTCGAGATATTTTGGATTTAGTTACGAGATAATTATTTTGTATGGAGTTTGGACTTATTTTGGATTTAGTTAGGAGATAATTTGGATTTAGTTAGGACATACTTTTGGATTTTGTTACGAGATAATTTGGATTTAGTTAGGAGATAATTTTGAATGGAGTTTGGAGATAATTGAAGGACTCGTGGACTTTGGATTTAGTTAGGAGATCATCAGTTAGAGCTAGTACAATCAATTACAAATTTCTGGATTTAGTCAGGGCATATTTACTTATAGCTTTTGAAGGACTGAGTTAGGTACATGAATCTGATATGAAAAATTAATCAATTATTTAAGTAGAGTAGTGCAATCTTTCGGTAACGTATGCTATCCATCCGTAAAATTGACTATCTATTTTCGCTGGCAACATAATGACATGGATGATAAAGGCAACAATGGCAAAAACTTGGGTGATACAGGCAAGGATGACAAGGACATGGGTCATAGAGGCAACGAAGGCAAAGGCATGGACCCCAAAGGAATGGATGGTATGTGCATGGATGATAAGGATAATGAGGATGCAGGAAAGGATGGCATAGACATGGATGATGTACACATACAAGGTAAAGGAATTGATAATAAAGGCATGGCTGGTTCAGACCTGAATGAGTGTATGGAATACTTAGAGATTGTGAAGAAGACGTTCAGGACTGAGGAAGAAGCCTACATGTTCTACGTAGGCTATGCGAGAAAAAAAGGATTTGGTGTTAGAAAGGATGATCTGAAGTACAGGGGTCCGGGTCCAAAATAAAATGCATATAGAAGGACATACAAGTGCTGCAAACAAGGATGGCGGGCCCTTAAGCACTTTAACAGAGCTGAAAGAAAAAGAACACTGAGGGGTCTTTCTCGGTGTGGGTGTCCCGCTCTTTTTCAGATTGAGCTACAATGTAGCAGTGGCCTCTCGTTCGTCAAGAATTTTGTGGACAAGCATAATCATCTGTTTGTCCCTACTGACCTGACTCCGTACTTGTCTGCTCACCATAGAATGACTGACGCACAAAAGGCTGATGTCATCGAGTATGCTGTCAGTGGACTTTGAACACATCAGATTATGAATGTAATAGAGAAGAATGCCGGAGGTCCTGACAAACTTGGATTTATAGATCGAGATCTATACAACCATGTTTTAGTCCAGAAGAAGCGCAAGATAGAAGGCAGTGATGCTAGATATTTGCTCACCTATATGATTGCACAGAAAAAGCAGACCCAGAATTCTTTTTCAAATACACAAATGATAGCGAAGGCCATTTGAGGAACATATTCTAGGCTGACTCACAATCCCGCATTGACTATGTTGCCTTTGCTGGTGTTGTGGTGTTCGACAGTACATATTGGTCTAACAAGTACAGGCTTTCGTTTGTTCCATTTGTTGGTCTGAACCATCACCGCAACACAGTTTTGTTTGGAGTCAGTCTAGTGTCAAACGAGACAGTTGCATCATACCAGTGGCTTCTTCAAGTATTTTTGGAGGCAATGTCCTAGACGGCACCAATTTCAGCAATCACCGATGAGGACGGTGCAATGGCTAAAGCAATAGCTACTGTCTAGACCGGAACAGATCATCATTTGTGCACGTGGCATATCGAGGAGAATATGGTGATGCACCTCCGCGAGGAAAAGCTGGAGCAATTTAGGGAATTCATTTACCATCGTTGGGATGTTGATGAGTTTGAGAAAAGATGCGAGGCTTATAAGGTTCGGTTCAAAATAAAACCAACGGGCAAGAGGTCGTCATGGGTTAACATGATGTACGAGCTGTGACACAAATGGGCTGTTGCGTACACAAATGGTAGATATTTCCTAGGCATGATAAGTAATCAGAGGAGTTAGTCTCTCAACTCAAGGCTTCATGTGCACCTGAACAGGAAGATGCAGCTTGTTGATTTGTTGCAGCATGTTGAGCACTGTGTATCGCTAATGCGTAAGACTGAAGCAGCATTAGACGCAGTAGCAACACATACGATACCCTTCACTAAGCTGAATGCACACCCTCTGGAGATTGCTGCCTCTTATATTTATACAATTGCGATGTTTCCAAAGGTAAAGCGTCAGATTGTCGAAGGGACAAATTGGCAGGTCACGTACCGGGTAGCATGTGATGGTTTGGTCGTGTTTGGAATTTTGCACAAAGCCCCATATAATAAATTCCCATATGGCAGGGATGCTAGAGAATTGCAAGGTAAGGAAGGTAAGTATGCTGAGGACTTGCATGCAAAGAAAATGGATGCTGAGGATCCCAATGACTTGGAAGGTAAGGATGCTGAGGACTTGCATGCAAAAAACTTGGATGTTGAGGATCCCAATGACTTGGAAGGTAAGGATGCTGAGGACTTGCATGCAAAAAACTTGGATGCTGAGGATCCCAATGACTTGGAAGGCAAGGATGGTGTGGACTTGCATGCCAAAAACCTGGATACTAAGGATCCCAATCACTTGGAAGGTAAGGACAGTGAGGAGTTGGTGGCAAAAAATTTGGATGCACAAGGCATGGATGCTAAGCTTGTGGATTTTATATATCACGTGACTTGTCTGTTTACAGGAGAAAGACTGGATGATGCAGCTTGTAAATGTAAAAAGTTGGAAAGTCAAGATTACCCATGCGCACATATATTCTGCGTTCTGGATCATCTTGGTGTATGCACATTTCCAAAAAAAATTGTCAAGAAAAGATGGACAATGCAGGACAAGCCAGCGTTCCCTTCTTCGAGGACTACGAATACTCATGTATGGTCTGATCACATGAATAAGTATCTTCAACTACGCAACATGGCTAGTGACGCTTTATTCACAGCCGCAGCTAGCGATTCACAGTCAGAACAGGTGATGGAGTTCCTTCGGAGTATATTGGTTGACGGAGTTCCTCCGGATGAAGGCGCGAGCGGATGAGAGGGAAAAAAGCAATGAAGTTAGTGCACATGTTTATCTCATTGTTCATTTCCATACATGCTTACAATGTTAATATGTTCTCTCTTTTTATCTTCAATTTACTCAGGAACAAATCGGGGAAATCAGAGGTCACAAGGAGCAAGAAGCGAAAAGACAAAGACTCAGAGACATAAGAAGACACAGATTTAGATATAGAAGAAGAGGAAGATTCAAAAAAAGCAACAAAGTTATTGCACATGTTAATCTCATTGTTGATTTCCATACATGCTTACAGTGTTAATATGTTCTCCCGGAGAGTGTTCACATGTTTTTCTTCAATTTACGCAGGAAAAAATCAGGGAAATCAAACAACACAAGGAGGAAGAAGCAAAAAGAAGAGACAGAGTCAGATACAGAAGAAGAGACAGAGTCGTATACAGAAGAAGAGACAGAGGCAGATACAGAAGAAGAGGAAGATTCAGGTACAGAAGAAGAGGAAGATTCTGGTACAGATGAAGAGGAAGATTCAGATGCAGAAGAAGAGGGAGATTCAGATGCAGAAGAAGAGGGAGATTCAGATGAGGAAGAAGAGGAAGATTCAAATGCATAAGATGGTGGGCTGAGGAGGGCTAGAAAGAGACCATTGGAGGTTGCAGAAGAGGATTACGCAAAACCAAACAAGTGGGCATTAGCACAATTGTGCGTACTTAAACATGTTTTCGAATGCTGGCTGCAGATTCATCTATTTTATTTTTTGCAGGAAACGCAAGGGCGCTCCAAATGTCAATGTTGGGAGGACGAAAAAGAACGATGACAAGGATGCACGAGGAAAACCAGTGAAGTTAGTGTCTGTACTTACATGTCCGCTCTAGAAGTCGGGTATTTGCTAGTACTGTGTTGAAGTTTCTTAACTTTTTCAGGAAAGACTCTAGTAAGGGCAGTAAAGGACAGGCCAAAGGGGTGATGAAGACAAAAAGGCCTGATAGGAATGTACCACAGGCTGAGCGAATAAGAGCTATCAAGTTAGCTTCTATAGCTATGAAGAGAAAATGAGTGAAGTTAGTGTTTTTTCTGTTATAGTGTACTGTACATGCTCAAATCTTCTTTGCTATCCTATTAACAAACGTTGTTTCATGCAGGAAAGCTAAAGTGAAGTCGAGATAGGAAGTTTAGATGCACAGGGTCAAGCAGAGAAAACAAAAGTATTTCTGGGGTCGAAAAATTGAGAACAAACTAAAGTTGATAGTTTTCCATGCCGTGATCCACCTTGTTTCTCATGTATTAGACCTATTTGATGGACTACCACTATTTTTCTGAATTCCTCATTTGATTGGTACACCCTATTTGATTGGTAGACCCTATTTACCAACACCGATGAAACAATGCATTTTTAGTGCAGTTGGTTCCTGTATTTTTTTCATTTTTTACATAATATATTGCTGAAATTTGTTCAAAGTGTAGTCAAATTTCATACTTGAAATATAAAAGAGAAACCGAAAATTTATATATATAAGAAAATAGAACGTTAATAGAAACCTCGTTTTCAAATAACATTGAAAATTGTTTATTTTCAAATAGAAAATAAGCATACTAATATTTTAAAAATAGCATGCTCATTTGAAAAAAAACATGTTCAATTGAAAATAAAATATAATGAATATGCTGATTTAAAAATATCATGATGATTTTAAAATAGCATGCTGATTTTAAAATTATGCTACTTTTATAATAACATGCTAATTTCAAAAATATCATGCTAATTTTAAAAATAGCATGGTACTTTTAAAAATATAATGCTCTTTTCAATATGCTACTTTTAAAAATAGCATGATTATTTTAAAAATAGCATGCTTATTTTAAAAATAGCATGCTTATTTTAAAAATATAATGCTCTTTTCAATATGCTACTTTTAAAATAGCATGCTGATTTCAAAAATAGCATGCTGATTTCAAAAATAGCATGTTGATTTCAAAAATAGCATGCTGATTTCAAAAAAATCATGTTCTTTTGAATTTGTTATTTTGAAAAATAGCATGCTAATTTCAAAATAACAGCCTCATTCTAAAAATACAACGCTGTCTTTAAAAATATAATGCTGTTTTTAAAAATATAACGCTGTTTATAAAATGATTTCAAAAGATACATGCTTTTTTAAATATGCTGTTTTGAAAGCAGCATGCTGATTTTGAAAACAACATATTTTTAATTATGCTTTTCAAAAGATAGCATGTTTTTTTAGTATATATTGTTTTTCAAATTAAAAAACATCATTTTGAAAATAGCATGCCATCTCGAAAGTAACAGAAACAGGTCCCGCTCTTTGTTTTGCATTTCATTTTTTGTGCGACACACATACAAACCGCATTTTCAAAATAACTCGTACTAGCCAACACAAAAACCTCATTCAAAAATGAAAGTAGTGTCTAATCCATTTGAAACCCGGTTAGATTTGATTCTAAAAATACTAGCATCACTGTGGCAAAAAAAGGAAATATAATTGCAGTCCATAAAGGTAATTATATCAAGGAGGGTACCAGGGTGCGTTATATATATAGACTTGCATAATAAGTACATTACACCACATAGGGTTCATACTACCACCAAGTTACTGCCATGTTCCACTTACTGGACGATCTTCATATCCACTCAGACCCAAAAGTTATACCACCAAAGTACCAGTTACTACCAAGTACCAATTACTACTAAGTTGCACTTACTAGACCCTAAAGCTGATACTACCAACTTGCAGTTACTAGCTAGTACATACAGATCATAAAACTAGCGTCAAACTATTGCGGAGGGTCAACTAATCCTCATGCCACTAACCATGTTCACCCTAAGCCCACCTCCACACCTTTCCATGAACCTGAAGATAGCCATTTGATCTTCTTTCATTCTGGCGCCCTCAACGACTTCTCTCCAGTTCTTCATCATGATCGCTCACCCGTCCTGCTTGCCCATCTTGAAGAAGACCTTTTTATTACCTTCAAAATATTCGCTGGTGATACGCACAACCATGGGGCTTTCGCAGATAATCTTTGAGGTAGGCCTGACTGTACTCCTTTGAGAAGCACTGATTGCACAGGGAAATAAATAATCTTACATAAAAAATGAAGTATGATTTGCACAAAAAAAGTATGTATGATTTGCACAACCACGCCAGTCCTCCTCTCTGTCTCTACATGATGGCATTTTCACTAGTGAAGTATGATTTGCAAAAAGAAAAGTCCAAGTGTTTACCATCCGGCTCTTCCCTCTGATGACTGCCGAGCGAGTGACGGTGCTGACATAGTATGGTATGGGACGTTGGCACTGCTTTACTATGGATTTGAGATAGTCCCACCAATCCTCGTTTAGCAATACATGCTTGCCGTATAAGATGTGATCCTCGAAAGTTCCTTTTCTCACATGGTATCCCGGACCTGTGTCAAAAAAAATTAAGATGATAGAGTAGTAAATAATTTCATATGTAAGATCTAGAACATCAGCACTGGGTTAATGATCAATGCCTACTCCAATGATCAAGAAATGAAGGACATAGATAACCCAATCACATCCACCCAGCAATATCACGTAGAAACATGGGCAAATTGAATATTTGATTTATTTAAACTAACAACTAAACACTTCTCTATGTAAGCTCTAGTTCAGTCAATGTTGATTTGGAAGGTCATTTAGAACCCAAACAGAGTAATGTGTGGTAATCAAGTGTCACTCAAACATCAACTTTCGATATTTTACGGTTCATTTAATATCTGACCAGCCAAAAAGAACTTTACCCCGAAGTGCCAAGATAGGATCATGGTCCACATCTCCATCTCCATCAGAACTATCATTAGTGTCATAGTCGCTAGAGGTGTCGTCATCACCGCTATAGCCGTCACTCCCACGTGAAGTGCCATCTGAAGCATCATCTGAGGTGGTCCGGTGATCACTCTCTTCACTGCTGATGAGGATGGTTTCCCTTGCCATTCAAACCTGTTGCATGCATTGCAATGAACACATGTTAGTTATTGATATATAAAATCAGTCTTCCATTATGACTTGTTAGCACCATATACAATGTGAATAATCTTTTCGCATACTTCTTGCTAAGTACGTAGTTCATGTATAAACATCTACACCAAAAAGCTAGTCGACAACTATTCGCACGACTAGTCAACACTAGTGGTTAGACTCATAATCATTGGGCAGACATAACCAATTAGGATATTCAAGGTTACAATTTTGTGAGTTGGACAAGAAAACTTGGTAACCAACCAATTAGTAGCCATGTAAAAATGAACCATGATTGACTGCTCTCATCGAGCAATACATGAAACTATAACTGATCTGCCTTTGATCACTGCAAATTTCCTGATGGGCTGTTGTGTGGTACCATCAGGTAATAAATATAAAGTCTTTAAATTGTCCCAACAAAACAAATAATGCATCTGCTGCTGTACATAACATTTTTAGAGGTAGTTGTGGAGGTTAATTTTCCAATTTCCAGTGAGAATAAGGACATGATAGAATCTCTCAAGCAAGATGACAGCATAGTGAAGGCTATGAGAACGAGCAAGGTATGCTGACCAATAGTCACCCTTTTGTATACTTGATATTTATTTACTCATTACTACCCATACCAACAAGTAAAATCATGATTATGAAGTATAATGTCAGAAAATCCAACAGTGAGGAATTTGTTGCAATGTGTACTACTAGCTCACAGGAAATTGTCATTGACCCCAACAAGCCCATACCATATCTTGGAGATAGGCTGACATAATTGAAGTAAGCAGTAACAACAATCAGCAAAAATATGCACCGACCAAAAATATTACATGTGTGCACATATCATCAAAAACATGCACCAATCAAGAACAGTCTGTACTTGACAAATCCTTCAAAATATGCACTAATCATCATACTACCGTCGAGTAATACAAGAAACTATAACTGATCCTCATTCCATCATTACAAATTTCCTAATGGACTGCATCTGTGCTCGCCTTTTTAGTTTTTAATAACTAACCATCAACAAATACATATACACAATCTTCAAACTATCCCAACAAACCAAAACATGTGTATGCTCCTGTGAATATACTTTTTCTATATCTAGCAGTGGGGGACCATTTTCCAGGGGAAAAAGTACTTGATAGCATCTGTCAAGCAAGATGATAGCATAGTGAAGGCTATATCGATGAGCAAGGTATGCTGGCCAACACCAGCCTTTTTCTCTTACTTGCATGAAAGTGTTTACCCATTACTACCCATATGAACAAGTAAAACCATGATTACATAGTACATTGTCAGATTATCTTGTTGTAAAATTACTTGTTGCAATATGACCTACAAGTTGACAGTAAATCTTCGAATACCCGAAACATGCACACAAGCAAGTGTCAGATTTTAACTTGGGCGGTGCTGCTAGATCGCAAAATTAAGCTCAGATCGACATTAGAAGGGCAGGGAAGATCAATCTTACCTGCGGAGTGGTACCAGATGGAGCTGGAGTAGACTTGTTCAATGCTGGCACCACCGAAGCTTCGGGCGGCGCGACAAGGATTAGGGAGAAGAGGTGCTGTTGTCGGACCTTGCTGTAGATGAAGCAGTGGAGAATCGTGGCCGGAGCAGGGGGAGTGGGTGGCCTCGCGGAACCGGCCGATTTGACGACGACGGGGGCGGCCAAGGTGACCGCTTGGCAAACCCTAGCCGTCGCCCTCCGCGTCGCCTCTTTGTCTCTGCAAAGAACGAAGTGTGGTGGGATTGGGAATGGGGGTGCGGTTGGGGTTGGGGCCATCGCTCGCTTTTCTCTCTGCCTCCCACTTGTGCAGGCCCACAAAAGGAACAGAGTGTTGGGCCGGATCAGATGCAGATTTGGCAGCTTTACCAATTCTGGCCAAACAGAAAAGATCAGCATGACCACATGTGTTCTTTTAAAGAAACCCTAAAAATACACTGCTGTTCATATTGCATGTGGATGAGTCTTTCAGTACCAATTGATCTTGAATAATTTTAAGCACTCACAGTATATATATATATATATGAAAATAATGGTTAACCAATAAAATGGTAAACTATTAGATGCAAGGTTGCAAATATTTGAAAAAATGAATAATTGAATTGTATGCATTTTTATGATTAAATTTAATAAATGTAACATTTGTGCAAAAACTATGATAAATTAAAATATTCATTGGTATTTTCAAAAAAACCACGAATGACTACTTATGCCAACCAGAACTTCTTCATGGTTTCGTTTATTCATCTATTCTTTGGCATACTGGTTCTCATAACGCCTTCTTCGGACCTTCTCTTTGTCCGACAAATTCCTGAGCTAGCGCCTTGTGTTTCGCCCTCACACCATGCTTCATTTGGTATCCTTTGGCAACTCCTTCGGCGTGCTCAAGAATACTAACGAAAGCCGGGTCCAGATATTTGCCACAGAATGTGCAACGATATGCCATACGCTTAAGCACGTTGCACTGTCCATTCTGCAATTCTTCAAGGGTTTTCTGAGTGTGTGCATCCATCTCTCCTTCAGAAATGTCCGCATAATCATGAGAATAAGGCTGCAAGTTTAAATTATGTATGATATAAGCTGCACCATTGTTTACAGTACCTAATATTCCCTAAGTTTCATACTGTAGTGCCTATAAATTATTTTAAAGTAAATATTTATTAACTTTGAAAATTTAAGGAGAAAAAAGCAATATCAAAACCACATGAAAGCATAAATCATATGATGTACTTTTAAAAAAATTGTCAACAAACATGCACAACCTTTATGATGTCCGACTTTTAGCATAAAACCAAAACACACTAAATTTTGGAGTGGATGAACCATTAATTTCTCAAAGACTGATTGAATAAATAATGATCATTACGTACGAATGATCAACATTATATTTAGAGCTCGATTCCATTATGCCAATTCAAAAATTATTGATGGTTTAATGATTAACCACTAACCTTAAACTTGAAGACAGATCTAGGGTTCAAAAATTAAAATTACCGTAACGGAATTCCAGTCCATGTCGTGCATGTGCTGCTGCTTGTGATCGACGATGGAGTACTGCACCTCGTTGACACGATGCTTCTCTGGGTCAGACACCGAGTAGTCCAAAGCTTTCTCATGGGGATCCTGATCCATGCGATGGACGACGACGTAGGTTGTTAGCTCCGCAAGTCCACGATCTGTCACGATGGCGTCCATGACAGGCCCCCACGTCCATGGCCCCGCTCTGTCACGACGGCCAATTAACCTCCACGAGTGGATTTCATATCCGGCGGCAGGGAGGCGGGCGTGTGAACGGCCGCGATAGTTTTAGAGCATGCCCTAGGGGGAGAGATGCGGGGAGTAATTGGTAGTTACCTACTATAGCGGAAATACTTCGGCGTTGGGCACCTCAATGCAGCCGACTTATTTAGGCGCTTAATTAGGATCCTGGAAAAAAATCACAATCGTAGGCGCTTGGGGCAGGCACTAGGAACTGGATTTTGTACATCTACGTGATGCAATCCAAAGTTCGTGTCCGGGGTGGATGGGTTGGGGATTCAAAATTTTGTACATAAACCCTGGTGCTCAAGACTTGTGAAACATCAGATCAAATTGTCATCAATTGATCTAGAAATTTCAAACTGAGAAAGAAATGTACGCAGAGGCCACTATAGTATTACTTGGATCGAGACTTTGTGATCATCATGTAGCCACGCCACAACCAACACGATGGTCTCCGTGGCCATGTAGACATCACACCATGCACCGTTGGCCGCCTAGAACCTCTAGCCATGCATTGATAGTCGTCACGTCTCACATGCATTTGTGATGCTAGCAATGTCATCACGTGATGTCATAAACTGAAAGGCGTGTGACAATAATTTTAAAAAACAACAAGAAAATACTCCATCCCAAAATTTTGACTAAGACATGATTTGATACGTCGGTATTTACACAAATCAAAGACAAGAAATTTGGGACGGATGGAGTACTAAAGCATCATTATTCCAATCCTAGGTTGCTATAAGAGAAGCTTGGATTTCCATCTACCAAGCTGAATGCAGCTCAAGGCTACAATTCCATTGCACTGGTACGTGAGATATGTAGTCGACACACAACTTAACATGCATAGTTGTACCATAGTTGAACAGTAAGCATACGGTACTTCTTAACATAGTTCATCCATAAAGTCTCGCCAACATACCACAAACTAAGGTAGTACTTAACCTAGTTCAGACCAAAAGAGCTTCCATTCTGGCTGCCAGGGTGCACGCACTGCCCTAAACCCCCTCCAAGAACTCAGCAAGGGCCACGTGTGCCATCCTGGAAGCATATCCATGGGCGTGGCTAGCGGCTCGTCCGAGTGCATGCTGGATAATACTCATACGGGTGTTATTAACCTTGCGGTTGCAGAAAGGGCATCCATAGCGCCCAGCACTAGGACTAACACGTCTGGCATGCACATTAGAATCTGTTAACGAGCGCTCACAAGCTTAACTAGCTTCAAACGAACCTAGCCAATCAGGGTTTTATGCTACTTAATCTAAATGAGCCGATGATTAATGAGCACGAGTTTAACAAGCAGAGATGCCAAACCACACACCAATTAACATAGTTCTACCTTAGTTCAACACTTCCATATATACAAAAGCAAGCACCACTTAGTAGTACCGGTGCACATAGTTCGACCATAAACGTTCACCAACAAAGTATAGCATAGTTAAAACCAAAAGAGCATCAGTTCTAGCTGCGAGGGTGCGCACTTCCCTAAAGCCTCAAAGAAGCCTCATCAAGTACTCGGCATACGCGGCGTGCTTCACCCTGAAAGCGTAGCCATTCTTGATGCTGCCTTGGGATGTACCGACTGCATGGTTGATGGTACTTCTCAGGTCACCTTTCATCAGCTTGTTGCAGTAAGGGCATCCGTAGCCCCCCCTTCCAATTCTTGGCCTGATACGTTTCTCGAGCACACCACTGTTCAGCTCCCTCGCCTTCTGCCTCCTGTAGATCCTCTGGGTTTCTTGGTCGCTGTCGACGTCGTCACTTAGGACCTACATGTAGTACCAAATGTTGCATAAGTATATCTAATATGAGAATTCAGCAGGCACAGAGTCTATGAAACATAATGTAATTGATGACAGCGTAAAATATCTTCAAATGACGTTGAAAAAATAAATGCATAACTTATTAGTTGGTACATAAGAAACTAAATGGGATAGTACCATATAGTAAAAAAACGAAGGATCAACCATACATGTCGAAGAGAGCACTAGCATTGCCACATTTTGCCACACATTTTTCCCAAGCTTGCCTAAGGTTAGTTCATCAAAATGAGAGCCACAAGTTGGCAAGCCTAAGGGAACCATGCCACACTTTTTGTGTGTATGCCATGTGGGACCCAAGTGTGGCTTGCCTAAGGTGTGGCTGGAACCAAACACTCACTTAAGTTGGTCAAACTTGCCTAACCTTAGGTATGGCAATCTTTGGCAAAGTCACTAACCAAACAGCCTTTATTGCAACAAAATTCATTTGTTACGTAAAAATGCATGAACTGATGATGTAACATGGCAGAGCAGCATATAGATGTACTAATGCAAAAAAAGACTTATAACTTACATGCATGACTAGATAAAATAGCTCGTGAGCTGTATCTATTTAGGGTTAGAATTTTGTGTGTTTATGATGATGGATATTGAAAGTCCACATGTTATCGTCGTGGAAGTTTCCCCTGTTGATCGATACCCCACCCATCAATGTTCCTGAACCATTGAATGTTCTAGGTAAAGTAGTTAATTATTATGAATTCTGACAATAAGTGATCCCAAATGTTGTACTTACAAAAAAGGGTTTTTATCATTTATGCCACCAGTTTTGTCCCACAATTAAGTATCACCACTAGGATTTTCTACTGCTAAAAAAAGCCATCGCTTCTTTAGACACATGCTCAAAAATGCCACTGCACATCATTATTGTGATATCAAATCTATCTTGACATGCTATAACGGCATCAATACCTATGGACCAACATGCCAGCTCTCCCTCTATCCCACTACAATAAAGTGTGGGCCCACTTGATCCCAATAGTGTTCTTATTTTCCTGTAAAATTATTCGCTTACTTACTCCTCACAAGTGGGGCCATACTTATCATTGTGAGATAGAGAGAACTGAAATGTGGGCCTGGGCTTTTTTTGTCATATTGGATGGTCAACAAGTTTTAAATGAAGATAACAATGTCTAATGGCATTATTGAGCAAACATCTAATGGAATGATGGCATTTTTTATACATCTAATGGCATTTCTGAGTAAGCATGTCACGAATCGATGGCTTTTTTGAGCGGCTGTAACTTCTAAGGGAAAAACTGAGTAGTGGGATACAACTGGTGGCATTGATGATATCCAATTTCTTTCTAAAATAGCCATTGCTTAGAGATAATCAATGTTTAAAATCATTGCCATAGCCACTTATGGAACATTTAAACCAAAGATCGATCAAGTGCAACCAAACATGTACTCAACATTTTATTACCTTATTTGCCTTGTACTGACCAGAGAAAACCTAGGATATTAGAAAATAAATAAATAAATAAATAAAGGGGATAGATGACTAACCTCTTCTTCGTTCTCGTCGGCGACGACCACATTTGGGGGCAGGGGAGGCAACAACCGCGGCAGACGAACACCCGGCTGAGGCTGAGGAGCCACCACCTGCTTTGGCAGAGGAGCCAGAGGAGCTACCTGTTCCGGATTATTAGCAGAATAATTTATATAGGTCAAAAACTGACATATACATGCCTCAATAAATGTAATCTATCTACACAGCTTCGGATCCAGGATTTCATACTTGGGTGTTCAAAAATTTATATTGCAAACTAGAACCACAACAATATGTTTCAAATGGAAGGAGTAATATCTAAAATTTTCATGTGAAAAGATTCTTAGTCCATCGTAATGACAGTACTAACATGAATGACAGAAAATGAAGATTATTTACTTCATGACCATACAATATGACATTTTCATAAACAAGGCATGGTGTTGTTATCCTTAAGTTGCAGAAAATATTTTCACAATCACCTACGTAGGCAATTCAATTCCAAGGTCAAGCTACGTATTTGTATTAGCACAGACACCAAACCTAGGTGGATTTATTAGCAGAATAATTTATCTACATCAAAATATTGCCTATACAGGGCTCAACACATCTAACCTAGCTAGTTACCTAACAAATCTACAGAATATTGATATGGAGTCCATCGATCAAAGATAAAAAGAAACCCTGGCCTTCCCCAAAAATAGAGAAAAAGGATTGACTAGAGCACACCTAGGATTTTACAAAAAACTAAAGGAGATAGATGACTAATGTCGTCTTTGTTGACGTTGCCAGCGACCACAGGCTCGGGCACCGAAGGCGTCACCCGCGGCAGAGGAGACACTTGCTCCGTCTGAGCAGCCAGAGTAGCTACCGGGGCCCACATAAATGGTTGTGCAAGGACAGTTTCATGCCGGTCAAGTACCATATATTAGAAATTTCGGCCAAAAAAAATTCGAGTGCAGTACTGTACGTCTGTACCGGTGCTGTTTCTATCAAAATTTGGCATCAACACATTTTGGATGCACGAGAACCATGAGATCCGAGTGGTTCGTAGATCTTAAATAAAGATAATCTATACAATGAGGAGCCGACCCCCACACCCATGCACCCACACTAATGTCCTCTTTGTTGACATCGCCGACGACCACAGGCTCGGGCACAGGAGGCGTCACCTGCTCCGTCTGAGGAGCCAGAGCAGCTACCTGGTCCCACATAAATAGCAGAATATTTTATATAGATCAAAAAATGTCATATACATGCCTAAACTAATGCAAACTAGCAACACATCTTCGGATCCAGGATTTCAAAGTTGGGTGTTCAAAAGTTAATATTGCAAACCAAAACCACAACAATATTTTTCAAACGGCTGAGATTAAGTTGGCTTTTGAGTCCAGAAGGCATTCTTCTGCCTTTGCTTCTGTTACTCAAGAAATTAAAGAGTTAGGAGTAATAGCTAAAATGTTCGTGTCAAAATATTATTTTTCCATCATACTGACAGTACAGACATGAATGACAGAAAATGAAGATTATTTAGTATGACATTTTCGTAAACAAGGCATGGTGTTGTTATCCTTTAGTTGCAGAAAATATTATGCTGAAAATAAGCAACCAAATCATATATTTCAAATAGGGATGATAACAAGTCAATAATATTATAGCCTATGGTAATTGGACTCCAGGAATCAAGCAATTGGTGTTGAGCAAATTGAACGACAAAAAATTTGTCTGCTGGATTGAGCGTAACAGGCTAGTTTTATACAAATTGACATGAAGTTTAGTGCATAAACTACACCACTTTTAGTACATTTAAAATAAAAGAACCATATATAAGAAATTTGGGGCAAATAATTTCGGGTGGTTGGTAGATCTATCTTAAAATTTGGCATCAACACATTTTGGATGCACGAGAGCCATGGATCGGAGTGGTTGGTAGATCTTAAAAACAAGATAACCTATACAATGAGGAGCCGACCCCCACGCCCGTGCACCCATGTGGACCCGCCCTTGAAACCTACCTGATCTAACGAATCTAGGTACGGATTTCATAGATGGAAGAAAAGCAGAAACCCTAGCCATGCCCAAAAATAGATAAGGGGCTGAACAAGGAAACCTAGGATATTTCCTAAAATAGGACTGATCTCTTCTTCTTCGTCGTCATCGCCGTCAACCTTGACCGCGGGCTGCGGCAGAGGAGGCAGATGGCGTGGCAGAAGAGTCACCTGCTCCGGCGTAGGTGACACCTGCACTGGAGCCTGGACATGGTCGACGACGTCACGGCCGCCTTGCTGCCAGCTGCACCCCTCGCCGGCTTCTCCATGTCCAGCTTCGCACGGCGCTTGGATGCTTCGTGCGCCATGGCGTCGGCCTTGGCGTCAGCTCTCCCTCCCATGGTGCGCTTGGGCATCTCGACGGCGGAGGTGCAGCGGTGGGAAGGGAGCAGCGGCGGGGTGGAAAGGCGAGTGGTGAGGCGTGGGAGGAGAAAACCCTCGAATTTGTAGATGGGGAAGAGGACGGGAAGAGGGCGGCGACGATGAGATAAATGCTAATGGGGAAGAAGAGCGTGCTATGGGGAAGCAGAGCAGCCGATTTAGTCGTGGGCAGTCAAAAGGAGTTGTTGCCATGTTCACACCTCCCCGTGCGTTGTTCACACCACCATGTCTTGCCACGTCAAAACGTAACTTCTCACTTCTCACTAAAATGAATAGCCCGATCGTGCACAGCCATGATTTAGGAGTAATGCAACTTCCCTTCAAAAAATTGTGTAATGCAACTGCTCCCTCATTACACAGAACAAAGTCATACAATGGGACCACTGAATTTGTAGGCTTGTTTCATCTGCACGTGTCATGTTTTATATTTGTCCTAAAATATGTTGTAAAACTTTACAAACAATGGATTGTAAAATGGATGTGACAAAACTTCATCAGCAACCACGCGGATTCGTCTGCCATATATCCAATGTCCGGTACCGAGGAGGGGAATGTTGATCCACGCGATGCCATGTGTTTCGTCTGGACCCATATCTTGCACCCCGAGCCAACCGGGCCAAAACATGCGCTGCTAGCCTTCACGATCCAAACAACGAGCTAGTGTCCACCATGCGCAGATATTCTCACGTGAACAGGTTTGCTAGCACTAGTGAATGACGTCGGATCTCGGTGTGCAATATGTGTAGCCGCGTGTCTCTTTGGCGTGCCTGGCATACCGAAGGGACTCGTCGAAGGTCCAATGACCCGTGGTGGGGTCAATGCTGGATGTATGGTGTGGGTTAACCTGGCTAACGGTGCATGGTTTGAGTTTAGGTGGCTAAGTTTCCATTGCTGGGGGCTAGATGGCTAATGAGTGCGCATGCGTCATCTGTACATTATCAAGGTTGAATGGTGGTTGTCTACGTGGCCATGCGTGCATTCATGGTGTGGGTCCAGTTTGCGTTCAGCGCACGGGATGTGCCTTGGTGGGTAGGGCCCACAACTTGCAACACAGAGTTCTGAAGCAGATGAAGGGGCGGGCCCCGATCTTCGTCAACAAGCAGGACTTGTTCCCTCTCGATGGCTAGCTCCGGGATGCGTTTTGGTCTCGTTTACACACAACCTATGTGAAGGCTTATGCATGCCGCTCTCGATGTTCGACCACACCCACACCGTGAAAGGTCCCAAGAAATTTGGATCCCCCATGAATTTGCATGGATTATAGCGGCGGCAGACGAGGCCCGGCATTTTTTGCCCTTTGGCCCTGCCCATTGGTCGCACATGGCACATATATGGACCAGAGCTTAGCATGGAACTGTCACCCCCAATCCCTACTGTGATTTCATGTGGCCGCGGTATAGATCCTGAATTTCCGAGGATACTACCCTAGAAATGCCGCAAATGTCCCGAATATGGCAAGCGCGGGCTCCGAGAAAGGCCGGGACCTTGCATGCGCTTTTGGATTGTTCTCCATTGACCCGAGAGAGAGCATTGACGAAAATGGAGGAACGGGCCCGCATTCATTGCGCAAACCGGACACGTTACCTCAAGGTAGCTAGATCCAAACGATGCACCCCCGCCGTCTAGACCCACGCGGTACACCACATAGACACTAGACCCACATCACTTACGCCGGCCCCCAAGCCAACCATTCCCCGTGTAGACTCATATGCCACACCCCGCTAAATAGCTTAGCACAAGATTTTCACCCCGATTTCCACAACATGCACCACTACACGTAAGTGTCCAAAAAATGGACTATCGCATTATCAACATTTTTTTGCCAAAACAAGTAAGTTGTTTTTAAATTGCTTGAAAATAGCAAGGTTTCTGTTAAATTATAATTTCATTAATTACACATTATAACGTGCATTTGTTGTCCCTCAAAAGGGGTGCATTCCTTTGTGTAAACCCACAAAATTACTTCCTTTCCCTCGAAAAAATGAATCCTTCTTCACCCTCTCACGATCACGTTCACGGTGGCCTCGCCCTATAATCTAGGAGTGGTCGTTCCAATCTCCCCACGGGGGACAACTTCCACACACTATCTATCTTGGTTGGTTGCAACCATCTCGCCATCATGGTTTTTTATGGGAAAATCACATTCTTTTATTTTTCCTTCCAAAGATATGTGGCGAAAAAACGTGGAACAAAAATTGTAGAAGGCATGGTGGGATACGTGCACATGTTGTCTTTTTGTACTACAAGTGCACTTGTTGGCAAGTTGCATGTGCACATGTCATGTATCATTTTTTATTGAAAATTATGTTGTACACCTTTACATAGACGCTTGAATTATTGTTTTCGTATGTTAATAATTCCTAAATATTGAAATTCAGCATGCACATAACACATGGTTTCCATGCTTTGTCAGTGACAGCTGTCTGGTATTGGGCAGGGGAATGTGGATCCATGCGATGCCATGCGTTTCATCTGGACCCATGTCATGCACCCCAACCAATCGGGCCGACATCATGTGCCGCTAGGCTTCTCGATCCTAACCATGTGCTAGTGTCCAACATGGCTAGAGATGCTCAAGTGCACAGTTTTGGCTGGCACTAGTGAATGACGTCGTATCTCGGTGTGCAATATTTGTAGTCGCGTGTTGCTTTGACATACCTGAAATGCCGAGGGAAGGGACTCGTGTCGGAGGTCCAACGAACCGAGGTGGGGTCAATAATGGATGGATGGTGTGGGTGAACCTGGCAAACGGTGCACGGTTTGAGTGAAGTTGGCTAGGTGTGCATGGCTGGGTGCTATATGGCTAATGAGTGCGCATGTGTCTTGTGTACATTGTCAAGGTTGACCGGTGAGTGTCTACTTGGCCACGCGTGCATGCATGGTGTGGGTTCAGTTGGTGTGTGGCGCGGAGTTGCACGCAGTAGATATTTTTGGTTGGTTGCAAATTTCTCTCCAAAACGGTTTATTATGAGAAAATCACCTTATATTTTTTTACTTCCAAAGACATGTGGCGACAAAAGCATGGAACAAAATTGTAGGAGGCACGGTTGGATACGTGCACATGCTGTCCTTTTCTACTACAACTGGACCTGTTGGCAAATTGCATGTGCACGTGTCATGTTTCAATTTATCTTGAAAATTTTGTTGTACACATTTACATAGGTGATCGAATTGTTGTTTTCATATGTTAATAATTCCTACATATTGACCACGTGACACATGTAGTAAGCAATCCAAACAATTCAAAAAAAAATCCCTAAATATTGAATTTAAGCATGCTCCTAGAAATTATCAGTCATAGAACCAACACCTCTTTCGTAGAGATTAAGGTACTTCCACATTAAATCTAACACAATAAATTCAAAGGATCAACTTAATACATTAATAGCACATAGGGATGTAGCCCATGAATCCAACGAGTAGAGATAAAAGGAGGAACAAAAGCTCGAAGAAGATGGATTAGCCAGCAGCAGCGCCAGCAGCAGCGCCATCAGCCTCCTAGCCTCACAACTCCAGGTCTCCAGCCTTGTGAACTCCAGTTTTTTCCCGCGAAACACGAATGGCAAAGTTACTATTACAGGTTAGGACTTAGTGAAAATTACAGTATTGTTGAAACAGTTATAATGACAAACAGTGTTGACATGATGGTTACAACAAGCAAACAAAACCAAGCTCACAAGTGCAACTTACTTTTAACATCAAACAATTATATTAACATGGCCACTTTAGAGCGAGATTTTACCATGCAACATAAACTTGTCATAGCAACAAAAGGCATGGCATGAAAGTATTGACAACATAATGCAAATAAATTTTAGGAAGCATGGCCATAGAAGTTATATTTTTAGTGGCAACCTTCAAGCAAAGTTACATAGTTTTATAACAGAAAGGGGCCACATAACTAGGAGCATTTGTGTGTGCGTGACTGCCATGGGACCCGGATGTTAGTGGCTTACTTTCAAAACAAAAGGGGGGTTTATAGTTTAGTGGGAACCATCAAGCAAATTCGCAAAGTTTTACAGCTGACAGATTTAGACTTGCTGAGATGCACAGAGTAAAATGATGGCATGTTGGAGGCAATAAATAAATATGCTACATGGCTTGTCATGGCATCTAATTGCACAGAATGCTAATTACAAATAATGGATAATAAGACATACAACATGAGCATCTCCATAAGACCTGGTAGCTCTACCAAAAAGAAATCAACAACTAAAAAAAGGTTCAAATATAGTATCAAGCACTTAATAATAGAAAGACACATAACAAATTTTTGGAGTAGAAGTGCAGGTGAAAATCAAATACTACCACTACAACAATACAAATTTAGCCTAGGGTTCATATACATCATAATCCAGCCCCCAAAAGCATGTACTCAATCACTAACACCGCAACTGTAAGCACGAGCAGTAGGAAGATTAGGAGTGGGGAAGCTTACCCTAAACAACGGTGCCGCCATCGTTCAGACGAGGGGAGCAGCGAGGGAAGCATGGAGAACGGCGGGGAAGCGATGTCGCGACCACTGTCCTCCTCCTCTTGCGCTTCGAAGTCATCTCCGACTCGGTTGGAGGCTCCATAATATGCAACGGCACCTCGTGCACCATGGGTTCCTGATCCAGTGGATGCTCTACCCTGGATCTGAACGCCCACCACCTGCGCCTGTCCCATGGGCTGGACGAATTGCCTACTCCATCGCCCACAGGAGGATCTAGATGTCGTGCCTCGGTTGTGCGGGCGGGGGGGGGGGGAAGCTTTTTCTTCTCCCAGGATGTCATTTCCCTCAAAGTGGCCCTTGCCGTCCAGTGCAACTGCCTTATGTTGTTAAACCAAGTACGGATCGCCATCAACCTGGCCATCTTTACCTGGTCGCCGCCGGTGATCTGCTCCTCCATCGAGGTTCTTGCATGGATGGAAGAAGGGGGTGGGATGTGGAAGAGGAGACGAGCAAAGTTGCGGCCGCGAGAAGGAGGAGAAGGAGAGGGAGTAGATGTCGCGGTTATAATGGCGATAGGTGAGAGGAAGGACGATTGCGGCGGTGGTTCTGCATTGGATGAGAGGGGCGGCGGTTCTGCATTGGATGAGAGGGGCGACGCGTGATTGTTTTCTTCCTATGAATTTTTTTGAGACAAATTTTTCCTATGACTAAAATTTCAGTGATTAAAACGGTTCCAAAAAAGCCCAACCACTGTAAAACTTTGTATAATAAATATAGATAATTCGGGCCAACCAAAGCCCACAACATGAATTAATAGTACACTTACAACTTAAATAACACCAAGACAAATATAGATAGATAGATTTTTAGCTAAAAAGATAGATAGATAGATAGATAGATAGATAGATAGATAGATGGCCGTTGATTCTCCACCAGGCTCCTCCTTGTTCCTCCTCCGGGCGCCCTTCACTGCTCCTACGCGGTGTTGTTGATGGGGTACGGCAGAGTGTGCATGCGCTCGTCGGTGGGGAAGACGTTGTCATAGTCCGTGAAGATGTTATGCGTGGTGAAAGCTATGAACTCCCAGCCACACTAGAACACGTGGCCGAGGAGGTAGAACGCGTCGAAGGGGTTAGTGAAGTGGGCAAGGATAGCAACCACAACCCCGTTGTGGATGACCTCCCCGACTCGGTACATCCTTGGAGATCCCCGAGGGACGTGCCCGTAGCCGGCCCGAAGGAAGAAGTCGGTGAGCCCCCTTGCGCCCCTCCACCTTGACCTTGACGTACACCTCGGCGGGTAGAGCATCTCCAGCACGGTGGGGGGGAAGCAGTAGGTTGGCACGTGTACTGCATGGCTGCGGCGGGCTGGTTCTTGGGGCTGTTTGTGGTGAAGAAGAAGAAGAAGGGCAGGCGCAAAATGCAGGTGGGAGAGTATGGGAGATGGATGAAGGGTGTGGGAGGACGAGAAACATGATAGGTGGCTTAAATAGCCACCGTGGGAGTAATGGGGTCAAATGTGAACAAATTTTCCACCCACCGCGGCATCGGGAGTGCACGCGTGGGAAACTGTAGTGTGAATCAAAATGCGAAGTTTAAGTGCTGGCCTATGTGCCGTCGGTCGGGTCAACCGGGGACGGCTCTGCGGCGTGTGCTCCTTCGCGTATGTGCACGCATGCAATGTAGGCTGAAGCGGACGCATGCATGTAACCGCATGCAACGTAGGCTCGCTCGGGCGCATGCAACAACGGCGGACATCGCTCTGTCCAATGGGTGGGCTTCTTTACATAGCCCAACAACACGATGCATGGCAGCCCACCCTCGAGCGCAGAAAAAAAAGAAGTAAGTATTAGTATGATTTATCGACGCGAAAGCCCTAGATAATCCTTACAATGTCAAAAAGCTACGAAACTTGGCAATGATGCTAGTCATGTTGGTACAAGGTTGTTGGTCCACTTCAAGGATGTCGAAAAAATTATGCTTCGAGACGGACCCTTCCCGTCCCGAAAGGCCTCCCATGAAGCAGGTTCAGAATGACACCGAATTTTGCCAGGATGTAAGACAAATGAGATCCACACTTGTTCATGTTGGCCAATGTGGGACTGACTGTCGAAGGAGATAAAGATTGATACTTGTTCATGTGGGCCCATATTTTTTTTACATTTGGTGTCGATAGAACACAAAAAACAAACATGACTATATGCTTTTAGGTCTTCACCCTCCCCAATTTGTTGGCCAACTCAGCAGGTTTTGCCTTAAGATGCCACCTCTTTCTGTAAGCTGCAATTGCTGTGGTTTTGGAATGCTGGTTTTCTTTCCTGTAGAATGGGCATTTATAGAGACCATTACACCGATACACAATCTTTGCAGCCATGAGCCACTTGAAGATTTTCTTTCTGAAAGCTTCCTTTAGCTATAGGTAGTTCTCCCATTCTTCCAATTCTGCAATCTGGTATTAGAAGAAAAAAAATCTCATGCCAGCGAATTGTACATTATATCAAAGGCACGTAATAGATTATTTTTTCTTTGTATTGGTTTCCTAAAACTTTGGTTATATGAAAGACATGCATAAACTGGAATACAAATGATCCATTCATCTAAATTTGCAAACCCTAGGACTGATAACCGTACGATTAATCAAAAAAAGGCGAACTGTACGATTGTCTATACGAATAGCAAGGAATAACAAGAGAGCAATTTCTAGGGTTAACCTCGAGAAGGAAAAATCTATGGTTAATATCTACAGACACTGACTGATTAGTCGTCGTTGGTGCTGTGTTGGACTAGTTGCGGCTGTGAATCGGCGGCGACGACGTCCTTGTCGACCAGTTCCTTCATGGGGTCCACATCCGCCGCACAGAGCGCACCAGCCATGCACCCTCTCCCGATAGGTAGGATCATCCTCATCGGCAAGAATGTGGGCTTTTTGGCGGCGGCGAGTAGTGGTCTGCGACGAAGACATGGGTGGATAGGTAGAGGCGATCGAGCGCTGGAGGCGGGAGCGAGATTTGGGGAGTGAAAATTCAATTTGATTGGGAGAGACAGGTCAAGGCCGCGCACAATTCGTCACTTTTGAAATTTAGGTACAAACATGCACGTATACAACATCGTGCACACTGAGAGATTTGCCCGAACCAACCAATCAACCAACCAAGTAAAATAAAAAGTGCACACTATCGGTCCACAAACGTGGCAACATAAACCGAACAACAAAATAGCATGTTAAAAACAAGAAAAATAGGAGGGACGTTTTTTTGTTTTGCGGAGTACTACTAAATACTAGAAGGGAGAATTACTGAAAAAAATACTAGAAGGGACAGTTGGCACATTTAATTTCACATGGGGTCTACTAGCTTTTTTGTTCATCGCTAGCTATGCTGTACCGATTAGGTAAAATGAATGGATAATTATTAAACCCTAGCTATTGTCAAGGTTTATCGGTGTGTGTCTACGTGGCCAAGTGTGCTTGCACGGTGTGGGTCCAGGTGTGTGTGATGCACGGGACGGGCCTTTGTGGTTAGGGCCCACATGAAGCGGCACCGAATTTTGAGGAAAGTGAAGGAACGAGCCCCACACACCGTCCGCATGCCGGACTTGTTCCCTCCCATTGGCTATATCCAACATGGGATATGGCCTCATTTACACTTACCCCGCGTGAGGGTTTATGCATGCCCCTCTCGGTGTTTGACCATACCCTTCATGGGCATATGATGAGACCACGCCAGCCCCGTGATGCACCGCCCAGGCACAAACCGGGCGCGTTACCTCTCGGTAGCTAGATCCAAACCATGCACCCCCGCTGTTTAGACCCAAGTGGAGTAGCACCTAGACACATGACCCGCGACACTTGTGCCAGCCCCCGAACCATGCATCCCCGCCGTGTAGACTCATATGTGGCCATGTGTGCATGCATGTTGTGGTTCCAGCTTAGTGAGATGCACGGGACGGTCCTTGGTTACTAGGTCTAACATCACGCGGCACCGAGATTTGAGGCAAATGAAGGAACGGGCCCCGCACTCCTTTCACAGGACGGACGCATTCCCATTATGTGGCTTGATCCAGCATGGGATATGGCCCCAGTTGCCCATAGCCTACGTGAGGGCCTACGCATGCCGCTCTTGATGTTTTAGCACACCCTCTAGGGGTCGTATGATTACACTTGCGCTAGGTCCCGTGAATTTTCGGCCCCTTGATAATTTGCATGGATTATAACGGCAGCTGATGAGAATCATAGCCTAGAGAACGGCGTCGAGGCCACCCCTCCCTTTGGTAGCATATGGTGCATATATGGACCAAAGAGCTTAACATGGGGCTTTCATCCCAATCCTTGCTATGATTTCATGTGGCTGACGTAGATCTTGAACTTTCAATGTTAAAACCCTAGAAATGCGGTAAATGTCCTGAATATGGGAGGGAGGGGGGAGGGGGGAAGCCCACACAATAAACGATCCCCATAATTTTATGTTTGTTTTATCTGGCAAGACAAACAAGTTTTTTAAAATAAGGGTTTTTAGCATGTTTTAATAAGGATTTTATAATTGCACATTATAAGGTGCTTATTTTTTCCTAAAACAAATGTGTTGTAAATGCATAAAGCTCCCCATTGAGCCTCTCACCATCACGTTCACATTGAACTCACCCTAAAATGAAGGAGAGGTAGATCGAATCTCCCCACGGGGTGCAACCTCCAGCTAGTAGATAAATATGGTTAGTTGAGAATTTCTCCCCAACTCGTTTTTTGAGGCAAAATCACTTTCTTTTTTTCCTCCAATATTGTGGCGAAATACATGGAAGAAAAATCGTGGGAGGCACGGTGGAATGAGTGCACCTGTTTTCCCCTCCAAAAGTGCACTAGTTGCCATATTGCATGTGAACGTGTCACCTGTACAAACAATTGAATTGTCGTTTTTATTTTGTTAAGAATTCCTAAATATTGAATTTTGGCATGCACCTACCCCATGTCAGTTAGGTCAAATTTGTTTTATCCAAGCTCCGCCAGCGACCGTGCAGGTTCTTGTACCATGCACGTGCTGCTCCGGGCCTCTGGCGTCCGGTACCGGACAGGGGAATCTAGATGTGATGCAATACAATTCATGTTGACCCATATCATGCGCCCTTAGCCAACCAAGCCGACAACATGCATCGCTAGCCACCTCGATGTAGACCATGCGGTACTGTCCACGACGGGCAAACATGCTCAGTTGGACATGTTTGCTGGCACTAGTGCATGATGCCGAATCTCGGTGTGCAAGACGGGTAGCCGTGTGTCGCTTTGACATGCTTGGCTTACGGAGGGAGGGACTGGTTGGAGAACTAATGAACCGAGGTGGGGTCAAGGGTGGATGGATGGTGTGGGTCAACTTGGGTAAAGGGGAACGGTTTGAGGCCATTTGAACAATTTATGCCATGGCTATGGTCATGAGCTACCTCACTTGCCGTACCATGAAATTTTTCATAAGGGGACAGTGTAAACCTAAAAATGTTGAGTTTTATTTTTGGATATCCTGTTTGTTACATTTATGGCATCGTGTACAACAAATTTAGCGTTATTTTGGAGATGGTCAAAAAAATCACTTCATTACAAACGGACCGTTTGGTCTCACTTAAGCGAGTTTTTCTAACAAGGTGGTTTTTTCGACCACATCCAAATCACCTGAAATTTTGTACACATGATCTTTTCATAAACATAGACGGAATTTTTAAGTTTTCCATTTTTTTAGAATTTTATATAATTTATAGTGGCTCAAAGAAACTCAGGAACATACCTCTGACTTTACCCTAAAGGGACAGTGCAAACTTCATTATTGCTAAATTTTCTTTGATAATCATGTTTATTACATGGATGTGACTGCGTTAAAAAAATTGGGTGATTTGGAAAAGAAAAAGCACACCAACTAACAGGAGATATCAAACCCCACGGCCTGCATACGACTAGAAACCTGACAACCATATGGGCCAGGATGCAGGCCCGTGGGACGTTGATTTCTCCTGCTAGTAGGCCCCATAGGGCATACAGAGAAGTGGATAGGGAACTTGTTGTTTTAGTGAGAGAGGCTCATGCAATTGTTGCCTCAGCCGCGTATATAAGTAGGTGCGTGCGCGTCTCGCTTGGCGAGGTGGCACTAAACTCCCACCACCCGTCAGTTGCGCCCGGTGCGTCACAGCGTTGGGCCAAATTTTGTTGGGTTGTCCCAGGCGAACCTCACCCGCGTGCTAGACCACGCGTCCCTGTAGATGGTTGGTCTGACCCATCATGTACGCATACCCTTTTTCTTTTTTGTTTTTCACATATTCTTTTTCATTTATTATTATACAGTTCTAAAACAAAGGTTGTTATAAACGCACAAAACTCCTTCTTCAGCCTCTCACCATCACGTTCACGTTGAACTCACCCTAAAATCAAGGAGAGGTAGATCGAATCTCCCCATGGGGGACAACCTCCATGGAGTAGCTAAATATGGTTACTTCAGATTTTCTTCCCAAGTCGTTTTTTGAGGGGAAAATACATTTTTATTTTTTCCTCCAATATTTGTGGCGAAATACATGGAACAAAAATCGTGGGAGGCATGGGGGCTACCTGTTTTTCCCCTCCAAAAGTGCACTTGTTGCCAAAATGCATGTGAACGTGTCATATTCCCCATTTTCCTTAATACATGTTGTACACCTGCACAAACAATTGTATTGTCGTTTTCATTTTGTTATCAATTCCTAAATCTTGAACTTCAGCATGCACCTATCTCATGGCGTCTCATCCAAGCTCCCACATCAACCACGCAGAGTCTTCTACCATGCATGTGTGCTGCTCCGACGTCCGGTACAAGTTAGGGGAATCTTGATCCGATGTGATGCGATTCATGTCTACCCATAGCATGCACCGCTAGGCAAACGGGCCGACAACATGCACCGCTAGCCGCCTCGATCCAGATAATGGCAAAGATGCTCAGCTGGACATGTTTGCTAGCACTAGTGCATGATGCGCCAATCTTGGTGTGCAAGACGTGTAGTCGTGTGTCGTTTTAACATGCTTGGCATACCAAGGGAAGGGACTCGTCAGAGATGCAAAGAACCGAGGCGGGGTCAAGGGTGGATGGATGGTGTGGGTCAACTTGGCTAAAGGTTTATGGTGGGTGTCTACGTGGCAAGTGTGCATGCATGGTGTGAATCCAGCTATGTGTGATGCACTAGACAGGCCTTTTTGGATAGGGCCCACATGAAGCGGCAACGAATTTTGAGGAAAATGAAGGAATGGGCCCCACACTCCGTCTGCATGCCGAACTCATTCCCTCCATTGTCTACATCCAGCATGCGATATGGCATGCCTTACACATAGCCTGCGCTAGGGCTTATGCTTGCCACTCTCGGTGTTTGACCACAGCCTTCATGGGTCATACGACGAGACCACGCCAGGCCCCGTGAAGCACCGCCTAGACACAAACCGGACGCGTTACCTTTTGGTAGCTATATCCAAAGCACATGCAGACCCGCCATCTAGACCCACGTGTGGAGCATCACGTTGACATTTAGACTCGTAGGTGGACATGCATCCTCTTGGTAGACATTTAGACTCATGCGTTACCTCTTGGTAGCTAGATCCAAACTGGACTCACACCACTTACGCCAGTCCCCGAACCATGCATCCCCGCCGTTTAGACTCATACGTGGACATGTGTGCATGCATGTTCTGGGTCCAGTTGAGTGCGATGCACAATACATACCTTGGTTACTAGGTCTAACGTCACATGGCATCGAGATTTGAGGTAAATGAAGGAACGGGCCCCGCACTCCTTTCACAGGCTGGACGCATTCAATCTCAATGGCTTGGTCCGACATGCGATATGGTCTCGTTTGCACACAGCCTATGTGAGGGCCAATGCATGCTGCTCTCGGTGTTTTACCACACCCTCTAGGGGTTGTACGATGACACCACACCTGGTCCGGTTAATTTTTAGCCCCTCACGAATTTGCATTGATTATAACGACAGCAGACGGGCATCATAGCCATAGAGAACGGCTTCGAGGCCACGCCTCCCGTTGGTAGCATATGGCACATATATGGACCAAAGAGCTTAACATGGGGCACTCATCCCATTCCCTGCTATGATTTCATGGTGGTCACATAAGATCATGAACTTTCGAGGTTACAACCATAGAAATGAGGTAAATGGCCCGAATATGCGAGGGGGGGGGGGGCGAGAAACGCGAAGCAATTACCTACCCCCATTATTGAAGTTTGTTTTTCTGGAAGGAATCTATTTTTTATAAATAAGGAATTTTCAGCACTTATTAATAACGATTTTATAATTTCACATTGTAAGGTGCATTATTTCTCTAAAACAAAGGTGTTGTAAACGCACAGAACTCCTCCTTGAGCCTCTAACCATCACCTTCACGTTGAACTCACCCAAAATGGATTTCCCTCTTTTTTTATGATTTTCCTTTGTTTTTGTTTTTTAGACAAAAGGATTTTGCTTTGTGTTTTTTGTATTAGTAACATAGGGTTTTACTTTGTGTCCGGTATGCGGCCTATGGGCCTGTTTGGTTGTTTCTTTACAAACTGGACCCACGGGCCGTTATTTTTTGTGCTTGACACGGATAGGGTCCGTGTCATCACCCCCATCGCCCACACACCCCCGCCCCCTCACTACCACCCTCCCCACAAACCACCCCGCCGCCTACTCGCCTGGCCGCTCTCGACGGTTGGAGCAGAAGAGCGTGGAGTGAGATTGGGAGGCCGTCAGCAAGCACCTAGCGACTACCGGCGACTAGTTGAAGTGAGAAACCCTAACTTGTAATCTTCGACTTCTTTGTTCCTTGTTGTGTTGCCATTTCGGGAGTTGGATATGGTTTTCAAAGTCAGAGATTAGATAGTTAGCATTTTTAAATCGGAGGTTAGGTGGAAGGCAATGCAGAGATTGAAGGAAGTTTTCTACATCTATGGCTAGCTGGGTATTTTTTTAGGGTTTCGGTATTCCAGGGTTTTCATAACAATGAACAAGTGCAGATGCGTAACACAATAGCAGCAAATTTCAGCAAACAGACCTTTAAAAACTTTAAAAAATATTGGCCTTGTGCAGTGGCGAATCCCGGAAGAAACCAAAGGGTGGGCTCAAAACTTATAAGCTGGCCTAGTGGATTAAATTCCTTTTTAGGCCGAAATTAGGTTGGGTTTAGTAAGGCAGCCATTAACCTGTAGTCCTAGATTGCAAGTCAACTAAACATTTCTCAGAATAATATTTACTGGAGTGTTTTTTTTGTAGAATATGAAATTTGATCCAAATATTTGTATCTTTGTAGGGAAATAGCAATAAACTCTTAATTCTGTTGCCCAAATTAGTTCATATTTTAAAGATTATAAATGTGAGGGCGTACAATATATCAGAGTTTTTAGGAATTATTTTAGTCTTTATTTTGTGTGGTTATGTAGTACCAGGAAAAAGTGAAGTAAGTTCATTTTCTCCAACATGACAGACAAGTGGCTAATTGAGTTGGTTACCCTGACGATCCTACGTCCGTCCAGAACAGATTTTCTTTTCTTTTTCAAGGACCATATTGTTGGATGCGGATGTATGTAGATGGGCTGTATGTTGAAGGTGTGCGTGTGTACATTCGGGTGGGCCGAGTAACAGCAGTAGTAGGATTTATGTTTTCATAGGACTTTTCTCAGAGATTACTTCTCAGTCTCAGACACTACCTCAGTTGTGCTGTAGAGGAGGAGGGGCCAATGCCGCGCGTTGACGCTTGGGGTGAGACCATGTTGCCGGAAAAGGATGAAGAGAAGGACATGTCTGAACAAGCTGTGGTGCGGCGGGCACGCGCTATGTTGCGGGGTTATGAGGAGTGTAGGGCGAGCCACCCGCTCAGTTCAAGTGCATGATTGTTGATTACTGATGCAGTACCTTCATTGATTATACTGTATGATTATTGCCTAGTGTGTTTACATGCATACGCCGTTCTTAAATTCTCATCCTTTGCTTTTCTTCATTTTATTTTGTTTACACAGGTGGTGTGCATAACCTGTCGACATGATTGCAACAGGCCCAATGAAGATGGGTTGACATTTACCATTAGGCTAGATGGGGACACTTCAGCTCTGGTATAAATAATCATGTCAATTTTACTTGTACAGTGTTTGTTCCCCTCTACTTTGAAGATTAACAATATGTAGGAAATAAATAGCAATTAAATTCTACATCTATAGATCATGCCATCCTAGACAGTTCATTGCTTGTTTAAGCGAGAGGGAGCCGCATGTATGATTTTGGCGTGTACAAAGGGAATTCAAGGGCGATCATCTGTGGTAAAAACTGGTGCAGGTTTGTTGAAGACTTCGACCTGCGAGAAGGCGACCTTGTCTCCTTCGATTTGACTGAAGACATTCCTATGGTGTACTGCTGCAACCTGCCAAGGACATGTGATCAAAACAAAGAGCATAAAGATGCTCTAGAATTAACTGTCATAACAAAGGGAATTAATCTTACGAAGCAAGAGGAGTGTAACCTACATGACCTTTTGGCGATGAAGAAAGGTTATATAGGTGCATTTTTTGTCCACCGCTTCACCAAGTCGAACATAGCAGGAAAGACGATGGTATGTTTTTGGTGTACTAGTATTTTCTATTTTGTATGCATTTTTCTTTGTTTTTTCATGGAGAGAAAGTTTAATGATATGCTATTGTTGCTGAAACCAGTGAATACACTGATGTGTGTTTTTGCATATCCTTTTGTTTCCCATAACTGAAGATCCTTATGTAATATATGTAGATGTAGCTGAAGATCCTTTTGTTTACTACTCCCTCACATATTTGATAATTTTTCTTCCTATGACGGTGCATACAGAGATTACCAGTGAAACTTTTCGACGCCCTGAAGACCCCAGGAGATGGGGAGATACCGAGAGATGGGCTTGTTGGCATTCGGCTGTGCAAGGACAGTTTGATGCCAGTAAAATACCACAAGTGTGATGATGGCCGCATCATCTTCGGCAAGGGATGGAGTGATTTTGTTGACAGTGAAGATCTTAAGGTTCACCGTTCTTTTCAGTTTCAAGACCACCACCCGTGCAGATCTTCAGATCGAGGTGGTTATGAACATGCTGACCGAGGATCCCCAAATGTAGCACGACAACGCAAGAGTGTCCTTTATACTAGGTATAGTGCGAAAACTATTTTGATAGCAGTTATCCATCTATGGGGTTATGTCTTCATTATGTCTTGGGTGATGATGACTATGGGAGGAGGACATGTTGTAGTTAGAGTAAATGCTAGGATTCGGCCCTATTCAGGACTCAAAATAGGTCTTTCGTAGGTGGTTGCTTTATTGGCTACTGTTTCCCTCGCTATAATCATGAACGATGGTAATGCAGATGGAATCGTTAAGGGGGTTTTATTAATATTTTAAATCATGGAGTTAAGATGGTAGAACTACCTATGAGTGTTTGTGTAGGAGATGCGGGAAGGGCATCAGTTGTGTTTTTGACTCTTTGGCAATGCAGGAATAATGTGAGATTACAAAATAAATGGTATAGTGATCTTATGATTCTTGTTTATCTAATTTGCTATGATTCTTGTTTATCTAATTTGCTTGTGAATCATGGGATGGTCTATATTGCATATGAAGGTGGTAAACAAAGAGGTGCTGATGTTGGGAGCAAAGAGGTGATGATGGTCTACATGCGCACGCTAGAGCATGTAGCAGGTGAATTGTACAGTTCATCGCAAGTGTGGAGTCACAGGGTACTGCGGTGTCGCCTGCGCATCTCTGCCGTAGTTTTATTTTTTGGATCTTCATGTTAAGTCTAGTTGGGCTTACTACCATGTATGATTTGTGTTGCTAGTTGATTACTTTAGTTTCTAGCTGTAGTTTGTATCAGGGGCTTGAAAGACCATGTGTTTTCTGTTAATGGAAAATTAGAGGGGGCGGCCCTTCTTTTGATTAAAAAAATGAACTTTCTCTATGCAATTAAAAAATAAAATTTCTCTATTCAAACCCAGTTGAGAACAATATTCATTATAAATCTGAAATAATCTTTTGGAAAAAATGGCTATCGCATTCTATGTATTCATTATAAATATGAAATAATCTTTTGGTAAAAATGTCTGTCGCATTCTGTATCATAGCTAGCGAAACCGAAACAAAATAAATGTCTTAAGTATAATATCTCATGAACGTGGATCAAATTAGGCGAGACAGCTAGAATAAAGGATGATTCAACTTGCAGGAAATTTGAACCTACGACTTACTAGCAGTATAATAAAGTTTACAGACTATCGGCTAGATAAATAGAAGAAACATTTTATGTTGATTCATTCTTCCTTCCGGACTTCTTTGACCGCCTAGATGGTTTGGCGAGATGCTGGCGCTGACTCTGGAACCCCTTCTGGAAGTTCACCAACCGCATGTATATGTCATAGGTGGCATACGCGTCCATGGAAGCATAATAGATGTTCTTCAAGGGCAAGGGCGCTTCTGCCCATATATGGTGGTCATCTTCTGTGAGAGTGTCCTTCATCTTGTTGTAGATGTGGTGGATGATGGAACCAGCGTAGTCAGCCAAGCCATACTTTGGCTTAGTCCTCACTGGATCATGCACTCTCCACATATTCTGGATATCCACAAAGTTTTGTACCACCAGATCAACATGCTTGAGTTTTTTCTTGTCATTGTCAATGTCCCCCCCAACAAAGGTGTACTCCTCGTCGAGCAGGAAGGTGGCAAGCAGGCCGCAGTGCTCATCAGCAACGCTTATGTGGTACACGAGGACGTAGATGCCAATGCATAACTGGACCATGGCCGCCATCTGTGTCGGACCACGAGGCCAGGTGTACTCCACATCCAGTGCAACTATCTTCTGGTCGTCGTTCCGCAGCCAGTATTTGAATCTGCCAATACAGTACTCAACACAACTAGCCTTGTTCGTGTACTTCACACAAATTTCGGTATTTCCATCTGCCCTAGCATCATAATCATTATCGAACGCCATGCAGAAGGACTGTAATTGATGAAACCAGCATAAGACATGAAGCATGACAATAACATGATAACAATAAGCCGAGATGAATATGACGGGAGATAGTATGGGAATTCTGGCGCTATTGAAAGTTTATGTGAACAAGTGCATGAACAATTTAAACTAAACAAGTACTCCCTCTATAAAGAAATCACTAAAGTAGTGAACCAAAAGTTGTTATATTTCCTTGCAGAGGGAGTATATGCGAATTAACAATCAAAATTTACGCTCTTGAAATATTTATCTAAACAACTGCATCAACAATCAAGAATAAACATGTATCTATGAATTGTTCATCGCCCATGCAGATGAAACTGTGTGTACAAACTAAAGAAGCAGGAGAAAAACAAGAAATTGACAAGACAACGGACTAGATGTTGCATGCAGATGAATCTGTGTCCAAAATTCTCATAAGGCAACGGACTACATGTTGCAGGAAGATGAATCTATGCGCACAAAATAAAGAAGCAGGAGAACAAGAAATTGAAAAGAAGAAGGCCATCGTATGTGATGCTACTCGAGAACTACTAAAAGAATTGACAGGAAGAAGAACTCACCGTTCCAGAAGGCAGATTGTTGGGAGAGTGAGCGATGTAGAGGAAGAGGGAATCGAGAGCACGCAGAGGTAGAGGAACCGTTTTTGGAGAATCATGGCAGTGAGGACGAAGCGCCCTCGCGCATGCCCGTCCTAAATAATTGGGACGGGGCTCGTCCCACCTGTTGGAGTCCTCGCTTCCTTTGTCATGTTCACATTTAAAATGGGCTCACCCATAGGCCCGTATAAGAAAGCACAAGAAGCCCAAACTCTTCACGGTTGAGATTACTGATCTAAACTTGCTAAAAAATTCTCAAAATAAAAAAATAGCTAAAAAAACTGTACATGATCTAAAACTACCTCTTCGTGAGATCCAAAATTCACAATATTTCCTTCTGGTGGGTTGTTAGAGAATCCCCTATACATAAACATTATGTGATCTAAAACTACCTCTTCGTGAGATCCCAAATTCCCAATATTTCCTTGTGATCGATTGTTAGAGAATCCCCTATAAATACGAAGCTTTTCATGGCATAGATCGTATACTTCCACCCCACGCCTCCCATACCTAGCCTTCCATGACTACACCGAATTACCACCCCACGTCGCCCAAAGTAGCTCCCAGGTCGGTGAAGCCGACGGAGCCGTCATCTTCAAAGCCTGCGTCGGCGAATCCTGAGATGAAAGAGAAGGGCACGTCAGAGAAGCCGACGAAAGAGAAGGGCACGTCGGAGAAGCCGGCGAATCAAAAGATGAACGCGAACGACAATGGAGCCGGTCGCCATTGAGAGAATCCTCCAGTAATGATCAAGATCCTTGTATTGTGTATACACCCTCCTTCCCAAGTCTGCATGTAATCCCATTATTTACGGTGCACTTCTTTTTGATCTCGTTTAGTTACAGCCATAACGAACTATCCCTATTTTACCGAAGGGAGATTGGTGTGTAGAGAAAGGCTTGCACGAATCTTAGCATAAAATCAATGACATAGGACTTAGATAAGCAATACTTAGAGCACATCTACATGTGCTTTAGCAAAACTTAAGGGAGATCGTGGATACCTTCCTGTCTTAGTTTTTAGTCGTGAATGCCTCTCTCTGTAATGAAACTTGCGCTAATTTTCGTGCTGGAAAGTTCTATGTGCAACGATATGGAAAGGAAGGACTAGTAATTCAATTTTGTTTAAAACCAGCAATCGAATCAACAAAATAATCATAGTACTCCTAAATGCCTTATCAAATATGCAGTAGACAGAATACAAAGTAGTTTTGTACGTAAGTTGCACGCCTCACTTATTTGGCATTGAGAACATTAAATGTATGTACTATATTAAAACTTTAGGTTGACAAGAAATAAAGGAGAAAACTAAAGAGAAAGATGGACAGTAGGATCACATGTTACATTCCTAGTATGGTGATTATCTATAAACTATTGATCTTGTGATCATGTATGCAATTATTTTTGTAAGCGTGACGCCTAAAACTTTAGTAGTGTACATAGAACAAAGTCTGCTCTTTGTACTAAAAACCTATACTATTATCAGTCAATTTGCTGACAGAGATAACTTGTTTTTCTATGTCTGGTGTTCATTATATGGCCTAGAAGCTCTATAATTTCATGCAGTACTGTAGAGCACAAATTTGATATTAGCATAGATTAGATCTAGTCGGTTCTATGCGTGTTTAAATGAATACCCCTACAGAATCTAATCACACTATTTGTACATTTAGGGAACTCAGGTTGCTTCATTGCTGCAATACGAGAAGTTCATAAAAGAATTAAACGCACAAAAACTGACATACATCAAGTTGATTGGACTGGGTGAACATCTCAAGACTCCTGGCATGAGAATGAGACGTCTACTATGCCAGGCCATCGCTTATTCATATGATGCAGAGCCTTTGTAATTAATGGGAGACCATGTAGGATCACACTAAAAGATGTGGAGCATATAACAGGCCTGCCCTGCATGGGGAAGAATCACGTCTCTTCAAATCACAACGATACTTTGGAGTTGTGGAAGGAACTGAAAGACCCCAATGACACAAAAGTAACTTTGAATGGATTGTTAGCCAAGATGAAAGGCAACATCACACCTAATTTTGTCAGGCCATTTGTCTTGTACACCATAGGCAAATATGTATGCCTGACAACACAGCAGTATGTGGATAACAGATACCTTGGGATTGTTAGAAACGATGAGACAATAAAGAGCACCAATTTTGGACAGCTTACACTTGACCATCTTATGACTAGCATCAGGAAATTTGTAAATGGTGGAGCAAATCTGGAGGGCAACCTACCATTGCTGCAAGTAATACATTCATTATTAACATACAATACATTTAATTTTATGGAAAATTTTCTAAGTTGTTTTTGTTGTAATGCAGACGTGGTACTACGAGAAGTGGAGGGTGCACCAATTGGACTCTACCATCTTGTATGCATCAAGGTTAAGGCCGCTGATCCAAAACTGGAGTGACGAGAAGGCACAGAAGGTTGACAACATAATCAACAAAAATTATATAGGGGTTGGAGAGGTAAAGTGTTAGTACTGTGTGCCTGGATTATCTACCATATGTTTTGAATGATACTAACGACACTAACATACAGTATGTCGATGACCTGCTGCGGCCTTTCAATCCGCCACCAGTTGGGACGCCGGTCAAACCAAAGACTGACAGTCAGGTAAATGATGAACATCAGACACAAATATATATTGTAACTTTGCAAGTACAATCGAAGTCATATGCTTCTAACTGCTTGTAATTTGCAGGATAAGGCACTCATGGGCCATGTATTGGCCGATTTGAAAGAAGTTGCCTCCATTGTGCGGGAAGCCAGTGCACAACAATTTGATAGGATGAGCACCCTTGAAAAAAAATGGACGAGTGCCTTATGCGTGCACTTGCGAACGGCAGACGCACAGACGACCTCATCACATAATTCAATGTAAGTATACCATTATGAGTTTATATAAATATTTTTACTATCAAAACTCTCCACACTAACATATTTGTTTTAGAGAACCACCGCTATGGAATATTTGATGCTGATCGCCTAGGAGTAGAGGACATACAACTATCTGACCTGGGAGTACTTGCGGACCCAATGGAGGTCCCAGGAGAGAATACTACTTACCAGCAAAAACAAAAAAAGACACGGAGGTCATTGCCAAAGGCATTTCTGCTAAGGGAATACAAAAAGATAACATGGATGCCCCCATGAAGAACGTAGCTGAAGACTTGCAGCCTGCTCCTAGTTTGCAAACGCGAAAGCATTCAAAAACCACCACAAGCCTTTAAGCTTTCGTGGTGGTACACATTTCACATCTAACTAATTTTGTTTTAAGTTAATGAAGATTCGTAGCTAACATATGATCTTCCATGTTCAGGACGAAGAAGACAGAGTTGTTGCTGCAGCTTGCAAGGAGAGTCTCAAGAATGTTTCACAGCTTTATAAAGAGCTGGATGCTTCACAGGGTGCTTCGAGTTTGGATTCGCGAAAGCATTCCAAAGCCACCACAACCCTTGAAGCTTTTCCTGGTGATGCACATTTTACAGTTAATTTGTTTTTTTTATTTCATGCAGATTGCAAGCTAACAAGTGCTTTATTTCGAATCACAGGATCCTCTGAATTTGAGGCACAATGAGAATATGTGAAAGGCTGAAGAAAGAAGGGATCAAGATGATGAAGATGTCAGTATTGAGGTGGGGGGAGAGGCAGGTACCAAAAGCAAGCACCGGTCTGCCAAGGCTAAGGCAATAAGGGAGCCGGAAGAGACCCATGTCTTCCCAGTTGATGAGGACAACTATGATGATTCTTTATCAAAGCAGCGACAAGATAGTGTGGTTGATTCCATGCTACCATCTCGTACGAGCATCCGAAAAAGAGTGGCATATTCATTATTGTGCAATGAAGATTATGTTCTGTAAGATAGTGATAAGAAGAGAAAGAGAAAGAGGACGCCATCGGAGTCTACCAAGGATTCCAAGGACACAAAGAATACGAAGAGGAAAAACCGTGCAAGCATTTTTAAAGATACAGACACAGGTGCTTCGAGGGTGGAGAGCGACCTTGACAAGTTTCGACAGAATCACGTGGCCGAAATTGTCAACACCTCAGATCTTGGTAAACAATTGGTGGTAATTGATGACATTGTTCTGCTACAGAAGCATTTGCAATGCCTCACCATGACAAATGGGGTTTTAGATGACAAATGGTTGGGTGATGAAGATATTTGCCAAATTATTTTATAAATTTTCTTTTGCACAGTACAATTAATTTGAATTTTGTTTTACTTGGTTGATGCTGTGATTCATATCATGCATCATGATCATCCTAAGGACATAAGGGACGGGCAACTGGTTTACATTGAGAGGGTGGTCGCCGTCGCTATGCTCGAAAGAGATGGTAAGGTAGAGAACTGCCACGAGGCCGCTTTGGCGGGCAGTCATGGAACAACAAAAGGAGACAACTACCTCAGACATGATCTGGTACCATCTAACCATGACATAAACACATTTTTTTGTGATCATTATGCATGTTGATGTAATCATCTTTGCTGTCCAGGTTTTTCTACCTACGAACATGGCGAACACCCACTAGTTCCTTGTGGTTGTAAACCCTAGAAGGAGGGAGATTCAGATTCTTGATTCACTTTTCAGCTACGTAGTAACACAAGTGGTTCACGTGGTGAGATTTTAAACGTCTTTCAATATAACACATCATTTAGCATCATACCTAACCTTGAACTATGAGAAACTTCTCATACCATGGACTTTGGCAAATACGTGGGGTGGAAGCACATCTGAGAGCATCGCTGTGAATCAATGGACCACAAAGCCATGCATGGCAAGACATTAACGTGACCCAATGGATAGTAAGGCATGTTCCTGTGCCAAGACAAGATGACAAGTCAGTCAACAGTATTAGCTTCTAAAATATGTTTTGAATTTTTAATACGTGAAATGGTGCAAACAGAATTAATTGTTGTAGTTCTTCTTGTGCACTCTACATGCTGAAGAACATCGAAATCTTTATGGGAGAAGATCTTACGCTGCGTTATGACCAAGTACGTAGAGTAACACCTAAAATTCTGTCAATTTTGTAAACATATGGAACGATACTAACATATCCTCCCATGCAGGCATACATTGACAATTATAGAAGAGAGGTACCTGTTGTCCTTCTTACTTTGCCCTACAACAAATTGAAGTCCATGAAAAGGCTGAAGACGTACATTGCTAGCCTATCGGATGCAGCTGCGGTTGAATATCATGAAGATGCAAGTAGTTAGTCCAGCAGTGGTTGATTCTTAGATCTGGAGTGTACACTTGGTTATGAAGCGGTAGAGTAGGTTAACTGAATTCTTAAATTTATATTTAAGTGTCTTCGGAGTCTGGACAAGATTCAGAACAATTACATCGCTAGTTAGAAGTTTCAGAATTTTTTAAACATCGCTAGTTAGAAGTTTCAGAATTCTTTTAACATCGCTAGTTAGAAGTTTCAGAAAAATTTCAGCGAGTGCTGAAATATTTTGGCATCGCTAGTTAGAAGGTTCAGATTTTTTTAACATCGCTAGTTAGAAGTTTCAGAAAAAATTTCAGCGGGTGCTGAAATATTTTGGCCGAAATTCAGTGAGGATGAAATATTTTGGCCGAAATTCGGTGAGGCTGAAATATTTTGGCTGAAAGGCAAATATTGCAGTGAGTGCTGAAATGAATGAAGTTCAATTATTTCATCGAAATCTCACCGAAGTGAAAACCATGGTGTCGTGCCATCTTGAGCAGCACCAGACATGATTCAGTATTATTAACAAAATTTGGTCTCACATATACGAGGAAAAAAGGTGTGAGCATGAGCATGCAAGATCGGATGGGCAATAAAATAGCTTCACAAGAGAGTAAAATACTTCACGTGTGAAGACTCAATCTTAGTTGACTTTAGAACTAGTTTTCATCCTAAAAGAGGTCCAGTGAACTACTTATAAGAAATAATAAAAGCGTTTCAGTTCTTTCGGCTGATTTTCAAAGAAACGGGAATGATATCTTTTTGAAGATCGTGATTCTCAAGAGACCTATGTGTTGTTACGCAACTTACCTTGTTTTTTTTAAACCATAACTTACCTTTGCTAAACTCTCCACGCCTCCCCCTAATATTCAACCAGGTGGGTCCCCTCCCTTGATTTCCTCCAACCAAAAAAATCTATACGTAGATATATGCCCGGGTTGTTACAATCCCTATAAATAGGGATCCTTTGAAACCTCGTAGATCATATATCATCCTTCTGCGCCACTCAAACCAGCAAGACAGAAGGACGGAGCAACCCAGGAATCCAGCAAGACCGAATGACAGAGCCAAACATGAATCCTCTCGTAACTCCCCACGATCTCAGCCACTGCTATTTTTCGTGCCACGATCTTCCTCGCATGATCTCTTGCTGCGACCCCACTCGTTGTTTGCATATTCATGTAACTCAGCATGTTTTTAAACAAATTAAGTTGGGGCGTTAGGGGAGGGCGCTAGGATTTGTTTCCTACCAGATTGGCAGTTCATTGATTAATTCCAGGCTAAATCTTAGCGTCTGGTCTTGTCGATGCCAATTAGTGCAACGGGCGCTTGCCTTCTCTTTTTCCTTCCGCACGAGTCATGGAAGGCATCGATGGCCCATGTTTTAATTCCATACTACTGACCATGATTACCGCCTAGAGTTGAGGAGACCACGGTTGGATAGTTTTTATTTTCCAATATTTATTTTATTTCAGATAAGTGCTTTGCAATGGAGGTTACCTTAGATGACCGTTCAAACGTAACCAAGTTGAATCACATGATAGTATTTGCACATACATGGAACTCAGCATGCTTGTACCTCATGCAGTAGCGTAGACCACAATTTTTATGTTGGTATATATACGTTGTATTCGTCTGTATGAGTGTTTAAATTGTATACAATGTTGAATCTAATCACACTTGTACATCCATTGAACCCAGGATGCTTCTTTGCCGCCATATGAGGAGTTCATAAACGGATTAAACACGCAGCAAAGGTTGTACATCCAGTTGATAGGACTGGGTGGACTTCTCAAGACACCTAGCATCAAAATTAGACGTGTACTCTGCCTGGCCATCGCTAATTCATATGATGCAGAGCAGGATGCCTTTATCATCAATGGGAGACCATGTAGGATCACACTAGAAGATGTAGCGCATATAACAGGCATGCCCTGCCAAGGGAAGAAGCATGTCCCTTCAAATCTTGATGATAATATGGAGTTGTGGAAGAAACTGAAAGACCGTAATGACACCAAAATAACTTTCAAAGGATTGCTAGCCAAGATGAAAGTCGACAGCACACCAAATTGTGTCAGGCCATTTGTGTTGTACACCATAGGCAAATATGTATGCTGAAAAAAAGAGGAGTATGTGGATAACAAATATCTTGGGATTGTTAGAAACGTTGAGATGATAAAGGGCACAAATCTTGGACAGTTAACGCTTAACTATCTTATGGATAGCGTGAAGAATTTTGTAAATGGTGAGGCAGTTCTGGAGATGAATCTACCAGTGTTGCAGGTAATTCGTAGTAGTACAATTATCAGTTACCTAACATACATTACATAATGTACGGGAATGTTTGTAAACTGCTTTTGTTATCATGCAGACATGGTACTACGAGAAGTTTAGAGTGCACCAATTGGACTCTAGCATCTGGTATGAATCAAGGTTAAGGCCGCTGATCCAGAACTGGAGCGAGGAGAAGGCAAACAAGGTTGACAACATAATCCAGAATAATTATCTGGGAGTTGGAGAGGTAAAATGTCAGCACATTGCCTGGATTATGTAACATACATATTTTCTAAATCATACTAACGACACTAAACTGTAGTATGTTGAGGACCTGATGAGGCCTTTCATTCCAGCACGAGATGGTACTCTGGCCAAACCGAAGACTGGCGCTCAGGTAAAGGAGTTACATAAGGCACAAATATATATTGTAACATTCCAACTAGTATGAAGCTATACGATTCTAACTGTTTCAAAGTCTCAAATTAAGGTACTCGTCGGATTTGTATTGACTGATTTGCAAGAAGTTGCCTCCCTCGTGCGGGAGTCCGGTACAGAACAAAACCATAGGATGTGCATCCTTGAAAAGAAAATGGATGAGTGCCTTAGGTGTACCCGTACAAGTGGCAAGCTCACGGAGGACCTCATCAAAGAATTGAAGGTAAGCCTAGAATTATGAGATTAGTATATATAATTGGAAATTTATGTGTACAAGTTTTTTTTCTAATTTAGTTTACTATCAAAACACCCCAGACTAACATATATTTTTTATAGAAAAAACATGATGGAATATTTCCAGGAGTGGACGACATACATCTATCTGTCCTCGGGGCACCTTCACACCCAATGGAGGCCTCTGTTGAGAATGCTGAGCAGGCTTCTGACCAGGGGAAACAAAAGGATGTCACGAAGGTCGCTGCTAAGCACGTTTGTAAGCAGGGAATAAAAAATGATGACATGGAGCCCCCCATGAAGAACCTTGATGAAGATTTTGACATACGCATGTTAACTTAATTATGAAACAATCATTGTCGTTTCAGAAATAACATTTGATCTTCCATGTATAGGATGAAGCATTCGAAAGAGCTACTGCAAATATCAAACATGATCTCAGAGGTATCCATAAGCTTTTGAAAGAGGTGGATGATATCCAAGGAGCTCCTAGTTTTGATAAGCAAATGCATTCCAAAGCCACCACAATCCTTGAAGATTTCCAGGTGATGCACATTTGACCTATAATTGAGCAAGAATCTGCTAAAGGCTAACACGCGGTTTATTTTGTCTGACAGAATCCGTTCAACAAACGAAGTAAGCATCACTCTGTGAAGGCTTCGGGATCGCGAGATCCTGAAGAGCCCCGTGCCTTCACAGATGATGACAGCCATGATGAATCCTTTGAAAAATAGCAACAAGTAAGTGTGGTTGGATCGATGCCACCAAATCATGGGGGCGAAAAGAAAAGGGTGGTATTGCAATTATTTAAGAATGACGAGTATCCTTCGTACGACACTGAGAAGAAAAAAAGGAAAAAAAGACTCCATCAGATTGTACAAATGATTCCGAGGACACGAACAGTAAAAAGAGGAAAATCGGCTCTAGCAACTTAAAAAAGAGGTCAGAAGTTCATGAAACCCAGAGGGGCCAGCTAGACGTGGTTCGACAGTATTTCGTGGCTTCACTGATCAACACTATAAATCATGAAAAACAAATGGTGTTAGTTGATGACATTGGCGTGCTATCAAAGCATTTGCAATGCCTCACCCATAAAGATGAATCTGAAGATGGCGTATGGTTGGGTGACGAAGTAAGATAGTATTTCACAAATTTGTTTATGAAGTTTCATTTTTGTACAATACAATAAACTTGATTATTGTTGTAGGTGGTTGATGCTGCGATCTAGCTCAGGCGTAATGATCAACCAATTGACACAAGGGACGGCCAACTGGTTTACATTGAGAGGGTGGCCGGCGTCGCTAAGCTCGAAAGAGATGGTAGGATAGAGGAGTGCTACGAGGATGCTTTGGCAGGCATTCCTGGAATAACACAAGGAACCACCTACCTGAAACATGATATGGTATATTAAGCTGACGTAGAACAGGTTTTTTATTACTATGCACATTGATCTAATTATCTGTGCACCCCAGGTTTTCCTACCTACGAAAAGTTTATACACCCACTGGTTCCTTGTGGTCGTAAACCCCATAAGGAAGGAGATTCAGGTTCTTGATTCACTTTTCCACTGTATGATACCCAAAGAAGTAAATAACGTGGTGAGAATTTCAACATATTTAATTATAAGAAAGGATTTAACATCGTATGTAAGTATTAGTCGTAGGCAACTTCTCATCCCATTGGGCTTGGAGGTACGTGGGATGGAAGCACATGTGAGAGCAGTGATGCGAGTCAATGGGATTGAATGCAATGCATGGGAAGACATTAACATGATGAAATGGCCAGTACGGAATATTAATGTGCCAAAATCCGATTAGACGTCAGTCAACAATATTATCTTTTGTTTTTGTTTTAGATTGTTATTATCTGAAATGCTGATCTAACAACATAAAATGTTGCAGTTCTTGTAGTGCACTGTACATGCAAAAGAACATCAAATTATTTATGGGAGTAAAACTGAGGTTGCAATATGACGAAGCACATAGAGTAACACCTAAAATTTTGTCATTTTCTGAAACATATGGAACGATACTAACATATCCTCGCATGCAGGCCTACATCGACAAATTCAGAAGAGAGCTACCTGTTGTGCTTGTCGATTCACCCTACAACAAAATGAAATGCGGGACTAGGTTCAGGCAGTACCATGCTAGGTAATCGGATGCAGCTGCAGTTGAAGACGGCGAGGATGCAAGCAGTTAGTCCAGCATTGTGGTTCATTCTTACATGTGGAGTGTACACTTGGCCATAAAGCGATAGAGTAGGGTGTGGTTGGGTTTTAGTACCGAAGAAGGTTTCCTAGCCGTGTTATTAGTCCATTGCACATGAGTCAAGTTGTAAAACTTTAGTAATATTGGTTACTATATTTGGCTTGAAACAAATTTGGTCTCTACGGGATCTCGTAGAAATCTATATTTGCTTTTTACTACCATGTGACAATAATGGTGCCTGGGGCAACCCTAGAAGAATAATGGATTATGATATGTCTATTTTCATACGAGAGAAAATTTTATTAAAGCATGAGCATAGCCTCACAACAGAAGTCAAAAATATTGCCTGATTCAACACGCAATCCCAGCTATGTCTCGTAGGCAGGCCGCAAAGCCAAAAAAATAGAGCATAGGATAACAAGAGTAAAAGCAAGTACCTTAGGGGGCCTATGCATGTGCTGCAACGTTGAATTGAAGCGATCACCTTCAGGAGCACAGTGGTGTGGCCATGGTACATCCATCCTGCCTCGGGGAATCACATAGCATGTTCTTTCATAGCCCTGCAAAACAGAGGAAAAATTACTACTTGTACTAACCTTGTCAAGTGTGTGCATGTAACAAATGTTGGACATAACTAAATACGGAAGAATGAAATGCAACATATGGAAGAATCGAATGCTCATTCCTTTCTCTCTGCTTTTTGCGAGGACCATTACTCTCCCTTTAACAAGGCTAAAACATCATAATAAGACTTCACAGCAATCTTGAAAAGGTGGATATCCCATGTGAATATAATTTTTCAAATAAAGCACATGCCAAGTCTGTTGATCCCAGTCTAGCAATTGCACAAGAAGAAGCAAGCATCATAAATATTGAGCAACATAAGCTATGAATTGTTTATAGTACATTCCAAAAATAATAGCTTATCATCTCTATTGATCTCCAAATCTCACCTATCAGCCAAATTGAAAGAATAGATGTTGAATGCAACGATTGAACATTCGTAGATCAAGCAGTCGGGGCTGGACGAATGGGGCTGGCCGTCGAGGACAGCTGTCGGCTTCATCTTGTCCCGCAGAACATGATCCATACCCAACCCCCTTACCATTGGACGAGATGCATGGCCAGATCAAAGCTGCAGCCAAGGCTGAGAAATGATATGTAGAGGACGCAAACAACCAATTGGGGTGCGGGAAAGAGGTTGCCTATAACCTTGTGGCTATAGGCACCCGCATGGAGAACTGGGAGGTGGGGTGGCGCCGACTTTTTGCCGGCAGCCGCCGCAGGGAGGGCAGTGGGCCTCCTCTCGTGTTCATTTAAAATGCAGAGCGAGATCGCGAGGGAATTGGGGTGGAGGAAGGGAGGAGCCGTGACGCGTGGCTAGATCCTGCCGGCGACGAGGGAGGGAGGGGCCGCGATGAGCGGCTAGATCCTGCCAACGACGAGGGAGGGAGGGGCCACGACGAGCGGCTAGATCCTGCCAGCGAGGATCAAAACCGTAGTGGCGGAGAGGCATAAACCCTAGCGAACGGGATAAATATCGAACCGAAAATAGCCCTGAAATTCATACTGACAATACCCTCAAAATATTTGGGAGGGAAAATCAGATCAGTTCAAAATATTTTTTTCTCCTGAAAATGCCCCTCGGGGTCTGATATAATACATGTGACATCAGTGTATTGCATCGGATCTGGACCGTCGATTTCGCTCCGACGGACGGTCCACATCGTCCGGATGCACTATAAAATGCCTCTTTTTTGAACATGCTTCGTTCTCATATTATTTTTCCTGCAGTGTATTATTTGCTCTGCCAGAACACATGTACTCAAGATGCTCGACCTTGCCATAACTGAATACACTAGTTTAATGGTCAAAGTGAAGACAAGCCATGGATATAAGTTCCGAGTTGGGTTCATGAACCAAGAAGATTGCTGCTTTTTTTATGGTCAAACTTGGATAAGCTTTCTCAAGTGTTACAGACTAAAAGTTGGCGCACGAATGTTGAAGGAAATAGCAGAACCTGGTCTCATCTTCACTGCGATCTTACACCCCGACGTCGTTCCAATTGTTAATCCATGTTAGTTTTGTATCTGGTTCTTGCTTGTTGCCTCGATTACTTCTTAATCCACCTATTCTGTCTAACTAACCACAATTTAACTTTAGAAGTAGAAACGCATCTCTCACGAAGATGCTACTTCTAACTAATATTTTCTTATAATTGGTGGCACGTGTAGGTTTTTTCAGAGTTAAGCAGTCTGCTCCTTTGTTACTCTGTAATAATTCGGCTGTTACTAATGGCACTAAAGTTGACTGGATCGACATCCACAAGTTCCTACACTTTATTGATCGTCTTGAGGTCCTTGTGGGGCGTTTCAATGCTGGAAGGCCACGTGGGATATGTGTGCCACTGCTGCACTCGTTGAACATGTCCAACTGTGTCGAGAAACTTATGGTACGAGTTGTTTTCTGTTATATATGTTGTTCATAAACTATTGCTTATACACAGTTTTACAACTGTGATCTTCTTGAAACAGGAACTGCCGAGTTTTGTTGTTCCTATACAGATGCCTGACCATGGTCGGGTCAGACTTGCGCTTGGTCACAACATGATGTTTATGTCAACCTACTCAATTCCCCTTGGAGGTGAAAAGATACGTATTCATGGGTGGTCTCAAATAATGAAGGCCCGTCCATCTTGGATAATATGACAGAAGATTATGTCCATGCTTTTCCATGGCTCTAAAGCGAATATCCTGTTTATTGACCATGTTGCGAGATGAATCCGCTTTCAGAAGGTTGGGGATGCGCGGGGTGGCGCCCGGGCCTTGTCTTGGGGCTTGGCGGCCTCACTCTTGGTTAACTATAGGCAAAGTAGCACTGTTCGAGGCGTGCTTTGTACGGTTGAACCTGTATAAGTACTCATACTGCTTTCAGCTTTGGTTTTTAAGTGCCCCTGCTGGTTTCAGTTAAGGTTGTTAAGTACTCCTGCAGCTTTTACAGTCTGTCGTGTTTCTTCAGTCCTATCTTCCTCCAGCCACCAAAACCAAACCAGCGCCGGCGGGGCCGCCTGCTTCCGCCTCCCACGGCTGGCTGCGCCTCAGCGCATGCATCGCCGCCCCCACCGTCTCCAATATCGTTAACGTCGACGTCCTCCGCGCGCTTTGGTCTGCTCGCCGCGGCGTCGCCCTCTTGCGTTGTCAACATGGTCAACAAACAACAGGAATCGGCAGAAGTACATGGAGAGGACGACAGTAGGGGCCCACCACGTCAGCGTATGGTAAAATAAGATGCTTCCTCCTAGTGTTTTCCTGACATCTGGGACCCATGACATTGTGAGCGTATATAGTCAATAGACAAGAGAACAGCACAAGATCGGCTGACACCTGGGACGTAGCTACTCGAGCAGTATTTTTTTTGTTTGGTATTGTTGAGACGGAGTAGGGTTTGAACTGGGCTGTGGCCCGTCTAGCCCAGGCTTATATTTTATGTTCACCATGTGACTAGCCCAGCTATTTTTTCTTTGTGAAAATGAGCCCAGTTTATTTTTTCTGAAGAATACCCAATCCAGGCCTACTTATTTTTCTACGCCCTGATGGGCTACAACTCTTTCAAGATGCCTGCAAATCTGGAAAGTAATATGAAATGGGTCGTAAATATAAAAACAGATGACAAATTGGCAATTACTCCCTCTGTAAACTAATATAAGAGAGTTTAGATAACTAAAATAGTGATCTAAATGCTATTATATTAGTTTACGGAGGGAGTACTTTATAATTTCTGAATTTTTTTTCACATTTTCAGATTCCTATTTCACTGGGCATTAACCTAATTTAAATATATCTTCAAAGTACTTTAAATATGGCTCGAAATTCTGTTATTAAAAATAGTTTGGAACCCACAGAAATATGTGAAATTGGCCTTGGCCAACCAAAAAAACAACTGCAATAAATTGCATAAGTAGTTGCCATGAGCTATATATAAATTATTAAAAAAAAGAGGGAGTGGTCTGACTTGTGGGCCTGTTTAGTTGACGCGTATGCAAAAAAAATTTAGTTATTATATACGTCAACAAACGATTCTAGCAGACGTAACCGTTGGATGTCAATCCAACGGCCGTCGTGTTTCTTCAATCTCTGATCTTCTTGCTCCAGCCGCCAAAGCAGCGCCGGCGGGATACATGGCCGGCTGTGCTGCCGCGCAGGCCTTAATGCCCCCTACTACTCCCACCACTGGCCAGGGCATCCCTCTACTCACCCACACCCCCTGTTATTCTGCGGCGACGGCAGCCTCACATCATAGCCGAACCGGTGAACCCTCGTACTCCTCTCCGTGCGGGCTTCCACTGCCGCGTCTTCCCCGGCTCTGCGTCTTCCCCTTCCCAGGCCTGGTCGTCGTCCACCGCCGTGGTGCTCTCGGCGTGGCGTGGTCAATGTGGTCAACGACCGACTACCATCGGAAGAGTACTGTAGGTGGAGAGGATGACAGCTGGGTCCACGGCACCCGCAAGGAAGTGCCTCCTTATTATGCGGAAAATAATTATTCCTCCACCTGACAGCAGGGACCCACCAAACAGGCCACCAGTATTTCGTGAAAAAAAAGTTTCCCCCTGACTGCTGGGACCCACAGGACCGGCCACCGTATTTCGCGAAAAAATGTTCCCCCCACTGTCAGCTCGGACCCACCGGAAGTGCCTCCTTATTACACAAAAAAAATCAATAGCCCCGGCTACCTGGGACCCACCTTGGTGGGAGGCTGACTTGTGGGCCTACTAAGTTGACTGGGATGGAGGCCTTTGTCAATTTTAGTCAATATATGAACGATTCTAGCTCCAGTGACCGTACGATTTCCATCCAACGGCCGTAGTGCTTCTTCAACCTCTGGTCTTCTTGCTACACCCGCCCAAAGCAGCGCCGGTCGTGCCGCCTGCTCCTGCCGCCCGTGGCCAGCTGTGATGCCGTGGAGGCCTCACCGCCCCCTACTACTCCCACCGCTGGCCAGGCCATCCATCTATGCACCCACACCCCCTGTTATTCTACGGCGATGGCAGCCTCACACCGTAGCCGAATGAGTGAACCCTCATACTCCTCTACGCGTGGGCATCCACTGCTGTGTCTTCCTCGGATTTGCGTCGTCCCCTTCCTAAGCCTCGGCGTCGTCCATCGCCCTGGTGCTCTTGGCGCAGCGTGGTCAACGTGGTCATGGAATGGCTTCCATCGGACGTTGACTGTACGTGGAGAGACTGACAGCTGGGTCCATGGCCGCAGCAAGGAAGTGCCTCCTTATTACGCGCAAAATAATTATTCCTCCACCTGACAGCGGGGACCCACCGGACGGGCCACCGTATTTCACGAAAAAAACGTTTCCCCCTGACTGCTGGGACCCACCAGCTACATCTTCGCATGCAAGGAAGTGCATCGAAAAAAACATTTCGCCCCCCTTAGTGCCAGTACCCACCAACTACATCTTCGCACGCAAGGAAGTGCATACGAAAAAAATGATTAGCCCCACTAACTGCTGGGACCCACCAGCTACATCTTCGCATGCAAGGAAGTGCGTCCGGGCAAAAAAACAAGACGATTCCCCCTGACTGATGGGACCCAGCAGCTACATCTTCACACACAAGGAAGTGCGTCCGAGCAAAAAAACAAACAAAACGACTCACCCCCCCTGACTGCTGGGACCCACCAGCTACATCTTCGCAGGCAAGGAAGTTCCTGATAGTCAAGACCCATCTGGTCGAAGCGTATGTAGCGTTGTCATTCTGGTAGGGAACGTGTACGTACATATATACTGGTCGATGTAGAGGCGCGCACGTGTCGTAGTAGAGGCGCATACGTGTCATAGTAGAAGCGCGCACGTAGCATGTACACGTACGTACAGCGGCCAGCTGGATGCAAGAAAGAAAATACGGTCACGTACGTACATATGGGCATGGTCTCGAACGCCTACTCGCGCATACCTACGGCCAGGGCTTGTGTACATTGCTGGGTCGGAACGGAGAAATAGCGTCGTCGTCGTGTTCATTGGGAGGCAACAGGATGCATCGTGTTCATGGGGGGGCAACGGAATGCGTCGTGTTCATCAGGAGGCAACGGAACGCGTGAAAGCCAACTGGCTGGTCAGAACAGAATGCATGGTCGTGTTCATCGGGAGGGCTTGGACGGAATAGGCGATGGAAACTAGGTCTGGCGTCCCGCAAAACGGAGGAAACGGCCTTGTGTTCGACTGGCCACGTTTGAAAAGGGATCCTGTTCATCGGGAGGGGTCTGGCGTACCGCAAAACGGAGGAAACGGACCTCCTGCGGTCGAAACGGGGGTCATGTTCATCGGGAGGGGTGTGGCGTATCGCAAAACGGAGGAAACGGACCTCCTACGGTTGAAATGGGGGTCATGTTGATCGGGAGGGGTGTGGCGTACTACAAATGTGACGAAACGGACCTCCTACGGTCGAAACGGGGGTCCTGTTCATCGGGAGGGGTGTGGCGTACCGCAAAATGGGACTCCACGGGATACTGTTCATCTCCACCGTCGACCTCCTCCACCCTCCACGGGCTCTTGTTCATTCAGCCTCCACCGCGCGCTACTCCACCGGCTACTGTTCAACCACCCCTCCACCGTCTACTGTTCATCTAGCCCTCCACACCACGGGGTCCTGTTCAACCACCCCTCCACGGGCACCCCTCCACCGTCCACTATTCATCCAGCCCTCCGCCACAGCACGGGGTCCTGTTCATCCAGAGGCAACGCCACCGCTCGCTGTTCATCCAAATACCCCGCAACGCTCACTATTCATCCCAGAGGCAGCATCAATCGGCTTCAGTTAGCAGCAGTAGCGAAGGAATCGCTCGATCGGGTTCAGTTAACATCTATCGATCGATCGCTCGTGTTCAATTGCTCGGGTTCAGATAATTAGATCCCAACGCCTCGCTCGGGTTCAGATAAAGCCAACGCCTCACACACACTTGTGTACGTGTACGAGAGAAACGCGCATAGCTCGGCCCCGACCTCCCACCGTAACCGGGAACTCCTCGAAATTTTCTTTCCCCTCGCTTCTACCATGGTTTTTTCTGTCATGGAAGGCCAAAAGAATGTCATGCAGCTGCGTCTCCGGCCCGTCCCGGACGAAAAGCCCATTTTCTGTCATGATTTTTTGTCATAGAAGTAGGATCCCACCACATCTATGATGATACCTGGTTTTGTCACAATTATCATCATAGAAGTGTCATATGTATGGCAGAAAAAAAATTCGTTCGGCCCAAAATGTCACGGATGTGTCTTTTTTTTGTAGTGCATGTTGCTGCTTTTTCAAAAGAATGTGGGGATCCAGATAAACCAAAGGTGTGAAAACCTTACTTTCCGGGTTACGACTCGAAGTTTCTGTCTTGGCAAATGGGCTGAGTCAGAGGAAATAGTTACCTCTTCTTCCACGGCCTGACTGGCCCCTGTGTCGTCCTGGCAATGATCAGTGTTAATAAGATTATTAAAAAGTTGGCCAAGGGAGTCAAGGGCTACCTCCGACTCAGAAGTATCATCAAGCTTCATCATATCCTTAGCGGTACTTTTCTTCTTTCTGGACCGCCGAGTCGTTCTCTTGGTGTTGATAGCAGCGGCTTTAGCCTTCTTGGCGGCTTCATGAGCGTACTTAACTTTCCAGAAATCATATCAGGCCTGTGGATGAATAAACAAGGATGAAAGATCAAACAAGTACTTAAGATGGCTGGGAAAATACAAAGGAATCAAAGGTTCATTACCTCTGGCGCCGGGTTAAGTTTGTAGAAGGGGTTTAACCTGACCTTACTGCAGTCTTCATATTTGCCGTTTACCAGAAGGGTTGACATTGCAACAATATCTTCTTCGGGTAATTGGATGGAGCTGTGACGAAGAGAATCATTTGGGCCTCCACCATATTCACACATCAGTTTTGATCGGCGGCTGAGGGAGTCCTGGATTAGGGGGTGTCCGGATAGCCGGACAATAACCTTTGGCCGAACTCTTGGACTATGAAGATATAAGATTGAAGACTTCATCCCGTGTCCGGATGGGACTTTCCTTGGCGTGGAAGGCAAGCTTGGCAATACGGATATGTAGATTTCCTCCCATTGTAACCGACTTTGTGTAACCCTAGCCCTCTCCGGTGTATATATAAACCGGAGGGTTTTAGTCCATAGGAGGAACATCAATCATACCATAGGCTAGCTTCTAGGGTTTAGCCTCTCTGATCTCGTGGTAGATCTACTCTTGTACTACCCATATCATCAATATCAATCAAGCAGGAGTAGGGTTTTACCTCCATTGAGAGGGCCCGAACCTGGGTAAAAACATTGTGTCCCTTGTCTCCTGTTACCATTCACCTCGACACAAAGTTCGAGACCCCCTACCCGAGATCCGCCGGTTTTGACACTGACATTGGTGCTTTCATTGAGAGTTCCTCTATGTCGTCACCTTTAGGCCCGATGGCTCCTCCGATCATCAACAACGATGCGGTCCAGGGTGAGACCTTTCTCCCTGGAGATATTTTCGTGTTCGGCGGCTTTGTACTGCGGGCTAATTCGCTTGGCCATCTGGAGCAGATTGAAAGCTACGCCCCTGGCCATCAGGTCAGATTTGAAAGTTTGAACTACACGGCCAACATGTGCGGAGACTTGATCTTCGACGGATTCGAGCCACAGCTGGGCACGCCGCACTGTCACGATGGGTATGACCTAGCTCTGCCGCCGAATAGTACCCTACAGGCCATGCCCGCATCAGCTCCGACCCTTAGCTCAGAGCCGACAGTGCCGATCGAGGACGGGTGGCTAGACACCACCTCGGGGGCTGCAGTCTCAACGGCGATCGAGCCGAACACCAGCCTTATCCTTTGCGAAGCCCGTGACTCCAAGGCGCCGGACTCTTTTCCTGATTCCGAACCTTCCGCGCCCCTGCCAATCGAATCCGATTGGGCGCCGATCATGGAATTCATCGCCACGGATATCTTTCAGCACTCGCCCTTCGGCGACATTCTGAATTTACTAAGGTCTCTCTCTTTGTCAGGAGAGCCCTAGCCGGACTATGGCCAACAGGATTGGGATGCGGACGACGAAGAAATTCGACGCCCACCCACCACCCACTTCGTAGCCACTGTCGATGATTTAACTGACATGCTCGACTTCGACTCCGAAGACATCGACGGTATGGACGACGATGTAGGAGACGAACATGAACCAGCGCCTATAGGGCACTGGAAAGCCACCTCGTCATATGACATATATATGGTGGATACACCCTAAGAAGGCAATGGCGACGGAACAACGGGGGATGACCCCTCCAAGAAGCAACCCAAGTGCCGGCGTTAGCGGCGCTGCTCTATGTCCCGCCAAAGCAAAAGCGGTGATGCCGGCACGGGAGATAATAACACCCCGGATAGTGCCGAAGACAATTCCCTCCAGCAAGATTCAGCGCAGGAGGATGGAGAAGGTAGCCCCCCTGAGAGAGCGGCAGACAGAGAAGAAGAGGATGATAATTACATGCCTCCCTCCGAAGACGAGGCAAGCCTCGGCGATGACAAATTTGTCATGCCTGAGGATCCCGTCGAACAAGAGCGCAGGCTTATGGCCACGCCGAGTAGCCTTAAGAAAAAACAGCAACAGCTTAGACATGATCAAGAATTGCTAGCCGACAGATGGACGGAAGTCCTTGCGGCCGAGGAATACAAACTCAAACGCCCCTCCAAGAGCTACCCAAAGCGCAGGTTGCTACCCCGTTTAGAGGAGGAAGCACTTAAACCTACATCACTAGCCCATGATGCGGCTGACCGGCCACCTCACAGCCATGACAGAGAGTCTTCCCGGCCCTCCACTCAAGCCGCAAAACGGAGTGGTGTGGCGTACCGCAAAACTGACGAAACGGACCTCCTATGGTCGAAACGGGGGTCCTGTTCATCAGGAGGGGTGCGGCGTACAGCAAAACAGGACTCCACGGGATACTGTTCATCTCCACCGTTGACCTCCTCCACCCTCCACGGGCTCCTGTTCATCCAACCTCCACCGCGCGCTACTCCACTGGCTACTGTTCAACCACCCCTCCACCATCTACTGTTCATCCAGCCCTCCACACCACGGGGTCCTGTTCAACCACCCCTCCACGGGCATCCCCTCCACCATCTACTATTGATCCAGCCCTTCGCCACACCACGGGGTCCTGTTCATCCAGAGGCAACGCCACCGCTCACTGTTCATCCAAACCCCTCGCAATGCTCACTATTCATCCCAGAGGCAGCATTGATCGGCTTCAGTTAGCAGCAGTAGTGAAGGAATCGCTTGATCGGGTTCAGTTAACATCTATCAATCGATCACTCAGGTTCAATAACGCGTTGCCTGTAGTGCAATCGCTCGGGTTCAGTTAGAGCCAACGCCTCGCACACACTCGCGTACGGGTACGAGAGAAACGTGCGTCGCTCGGCCCACGACCTCCCACCGTAACCGGGAACTCCCCGAAATTTTCCTCCCCCTCGCTTCTACCATGGTTTTCTCCATCATGGACGGCCCAAAGAATATCATGCAGCTTCGTCTCCGGCCCGTCCAGGACGAAAAGCCCATTTTCTGTCATCATTTTTTGTCAAAGAAGTAGGAGCCCACCACATCTCTGATGATACGGGGTTTTGTCACAATTATCGTCATAGAAGTGTCATATGTATGATAGAACAAAATTTCGTTCGGCCCAAAATGTCACGGATATGTCTTTTTTTTGTAGTGCATGTTGCTGCTTTTTCAAAAGAAAGTGAGGATCCAGATAAGCCAAAGGGTGTGAAAACCTTACTTTCCCGTTTATGACTCGAAGTTTCTGTCTTAGCAAATGGGCTGAGTCAGAGGAAATAGTTACCTCTTCTTCCACGGCCTGACTGGCCCCTGTGTCATCCTGGCAATGATCAGTGTTAATAAGATTATTAAAAAGTTGGCCAAGGGAGTCAAGGGCTACCTCCGACTCAGAAGTATCATCAAGCTTCATCATATCCTCAGCGGTACTTTTCTTCTCTCTGGACCGCTGAGGGAGTCCTGGATTAGGGGGTGTCCTGATGGCCGGACTATACCTTCAGCCGGACTCCTGGACTATGAAGACACAAGATTGAAGACTTCGTCTCGTGTCCGGAAGGGACTTTCCTTGGCGTGGAAGGCAAGCTTGGCGATAGAGATATATAGATCTCCTACAATTGTAACCGACTTTGTGTAACCCTAGCCCTCTCCGGTGTTTATATAAACCAGAGGGTTTTAGTCCGTAGGGCAACATATAGAACAACAATCATACCATAGGCTAGCTTCTAGGGTTTAGCCTCTCCGATCTCGTGGTAGATCTACTCTTGTACTACCCATATCATCAATATTAATCAAGTAGGACGTAGGGTTTTACCTCCATCAAGAGGGCCCGAAACTGGGTAAAACTTCGTGTCCCTTGCCTCTTGTTACCATCCGGCCTAGACGCACAGTTTGGGACCCACTACCCGAGATCCGCCGGTATTGACACCGACATTGGTGCTTTCATTGAGAGTTCCTCTGTGTCGTCGCCGTTAGGCTTGATGGCTCCTACGATCATCAATAGCGATGCAGTCCAGGGTGAGACTTTCCTTCCCATACAGATCTTCGTCTTTGGCAGCTTCGCACTACGGGCCAATTCACTTGGCCATCTGGAGCAGATCGAAAGCTATGCCCCTGGCCATCAGGTCAGATTGGGAAGTTTAAACTACACCGCTGACATCTGCGGGGACTTGATCTTTGACGGATTCGAGCCACTGCCGAGCGCGCCGCACTGTCACGACGAGCATGATCTAGCTCTGCCGCCGAATAGTGCCTTGGAGGCCGCATCCGCATCGGCTTCGACCCTTAATTCGGAGCCAACTGCGCCGATCGAGGATGGGTGGTTGGACGCCGCCTCAGGGGCTGCGATCCCAACGGGGATCGAGCCGGAAACCAGCCCTGCACTCCGCGAGAATCATGACTCCAAGTAGCCGGACTCCACTCCGGACTCCGAACCCTCCGCGCCCCTGCCGATCGAATCCAATTGGGCGCCGATCATGGAGTTTACTGTCGCGGACATCTTTTAGCACTTGCCTTTCGGCGATATTCTGAAGGCACTAAAGTCTCTCTCTTTATCAGGAGAGCCCTGGCCAGACTACGGTCGGCATGGTTTGGATACGAACAATGAAGAAATTCAAAGCCCACCCACCACCCACTTTGTAGCCACTGTCTACGATTTAACCGACATGCTCGACTTCGACTCTGAAGACATCGACGGTATGGGCGCCGATGAAGGAGACGATGAAGAACCAGCGCCTATTGAGCCCTGGAAAGCCACCTCGTCATATGACGTATACATGGTGGACGCACCAAAAGATGAGGACGAGGAGCGGAAGGACGCACCGAAGGCTTGTTCCCTCGAGAAGCAGTCAAAGCGGCGACGCAAGCGCCGCCCCAAATCCCGCCTCGACAGAAATAACGATCACACAGACCCAGCGCTGGAGCAGGGCGAACCGCTGCCGGACAACGGCAATCCGGATAATCCAACCGAACAAACAAATTCTATCAAGGATAATGGTCCGGATGACATAATGCCAGACAGGCACCGGGAGCAGCAGAATGCCCGTAAAAGGCTTGTTGCCACCGCGAGGAGTCTTAAAAAGCACAAGCAAAGGCTCAAGGCTGCGCAAGACACACTCCAAATCAGATGGAGTAAAATATTCAAAACAGGAGCAAGATACGGCGACAATCGCCCCTCCAAGAGCTACCCAAAGCGGAAGCTGCTACATGAATCTGATGAGGAGGCCTCAGACCCCCACAACCAAATATCAAAGCAGCCACCTGCCGGATAGACGACCCCTCTACCAACACAGAGCGTCTTACAACGCCACTCACAATACAACACGCGATCCATGCGAGGGATCACACCCAAAGGACGGCGCAACAAGATCCATCTAGGGACCACACAAGCATGCCCCAGCATACAATGCAACACAACAAACATCCGAACAACGCGGTACACCTAGCTACAGGGGTGCCGCACACCCCCTATGTTTCACCGATGAGGTGCTGGACCATGAATTTCTAGAGGGATTCAAACCCGTAAACATAGAGACATACGACGGAACAACAGACCCTGGGGTCTGGATTGAGGACTACATCCTTCATATCCATATGGCTCGAGGAGATGATCTCCACGCCATCAAGTACTTACCCCTCAAGCTGAAAGGGCCAGCTCGTCACAGGCTTAAAGGCCTCCCCGAAAGCTCCATTGGAAGTTGGGAAGAGCTCGAAGACGCCTTTCAGGCAAATTTTCAAGGGACTTATGTCCGACCTCCGGATGCGGATGATTTGAGTCATATAACTCAACAGCTCGGAGAGTCAGCCTGAAAACTTTCAAACAGGTTTCTTACTAAAAAGAACCAGATTGTCGACTCTCCGAACGCCGAAGCCTTGGCAGCTTTTAAGCATAGCGTCCATGACGAATGGCTCACCAAACACCTCGGCCAAAATAATCCGAGAACGATGGCCGCATTAACAAACCTCATGACCCGCTTTTGCGCGGGTGAGGACAGCTGGCAAGCCAGATGTAGCACTAGCAACCCAAGTACATCTGAAGTTAGAGATGGAAACGGGAAATCACAGCGCAACAGCAATAACAAACGCCGGAATAAAGAAGACAACACGAAGGGCACGACAGTAAACGCCGGATTCAAAAGCTCTCGGCCAGGTCAGCAAAAGCCGCCCTCTAAAGGCACCAGGGATGAACTGTCCAGCCTCAAAAAAATTCTAGACCAAGTATGTCAGATCCATAGTACCCCTGGTAAACCTGCTAATCATAGCCACAAAGAATGTTGGGTCTTCAAGCAGTCCGGCAAGCTCAACGCCGTACACAAGGGGGAGGATACACCAAGTGAAGACGAGGACGAGCCTCCCAAGCAACACACTGGGGAACAAAAGAAATTTCCACGAGAAGTCAAAACAGTAAACGTGTTACACGTGATCAAGGGAAAAACAACGCGGCACTCCCAGGAAAATATACCCAAGTGCCTGTCACCGCGGAGTCCTGCCACTGGTCGTCTCAACCGATCACTTTCGACCATCGCGATTACTCAGCAAGTATCCGACGCGCTGGATGGGCTGCCCTGGTATTAGACCCAGTAATTGGCGGATATCACTTCACACGAGTCTTGATGGACGGTGGCAGCAATCTAAACCTAATATATCAGGATACAATCCGCGGGATGAGGTTAGACCCAACAAAAATTTGCCATAGCAATACTACCTTTAAAGGAGTAACGCCAGGCCCAAGGGCTCATTGTACGGGCTCCCTCCTACTACAAGTTATATTCGGCTCCCCCGATAACTTCCGTCATGAGCATTTAACCTTCCACATCGCTCCGTTCCAAAGTGGCTATCATGCACTGCTCGGACGCTTTAATGCAATACCACACTACGCCTCCCTCACACTCAAGATGCCCGATCCATGTGGCATCATTTCAGTGAACGGAAATATCAAGTGATCTCTGCGCACCGAAGAGGGTGCGGCTGCCCTGGCAGCCGCACACTAAAGGCGCCCGGACCAGCGAAAGCATCCAATAGGTTGTCAAGACCTCAGACACAACTAATCAAGTCCGGCGCCGCTATTTATACCGAATAAGTGGTCACACCCCTATTTGTCAATACAAGGGGCTCAACGCGCGCAGACAAGTGGCAATTTTTTCTCATCTTGAATTATATATGGTTTCTTTAAAAACTATCTTTTTGCATGACAACTTTTTCACCTAAATTCCTCTCTTTTATAGATGATCATCGTGCTACACCCGTCCAGGATACGGCACAACAGAGACACAGGCGCAGACGTGCAGCAGGGACCCGCTCCAAGGATTCTTTTTAGATTAAGACCCTGCGTAAACCTTTTTTACTGTCTCTTGTTGATACATATCCACCGTTGAGAAGGATGCTGACGTCTTGGCATGTGGCCATGCCAGAACAATGCACGTACCTGGACACAAGGGGCTTCTTACAAAGGCCATTATTTAGGCCCGGTTTATACCACAAAGACCGAATACTTTAGGGAGTGTTCGGCGTCGCGAGTTTGGCCCTATATGCATCAGCTCTGAATCATTGTCTTTGGTCAAATGTTGGGTTTTCCCATCTCCTATGTTTTGGTGCCTTACGTTCTGCTTTACCGGCTAAGGTAGCACTAGGAGAACTAACGCGATTGTGCCCTGGTTCATCCGGACGAGCACCTCAGTAGAGAAAGCCGAAAACTGACTGTCATGATATAGCGTGAGACTGGTCAACCACTCGATGACCTGTTGGAATGTTAGAATTCCTCCGCCTTAACAAAGAGCCGTTTTCCGGCCAGGCATGTACACACCCCGGGATCGGGAGAGTGCGGAGCCACCAGGGGCTATCTAGTAGCCCCACTGTCAAACTCCTATGGCTAAGTGAAAGTGCTAAAGCATTATAGTCTGGTTGCCTCGCTCGCTCCGCTATCACCTCCTTAATAGGACCAAGACGTTGGGTTAAGTGTGAACGCGTGTTTTTTGCGAGCACCTCCGCATTATATGCGTGGGGGTTGAAGCCGAAGGCTGCAATCTTTCAGGTTATACACATGTATACATAAACGAACGCCCAGGAGGCATCATATTACTTTCAGGCAAAAGTATAAAAATAGCCTTATAAAAATTTATAAAAGCATTTCGCTTCCAATGAGATTACATATCACTCAAACATAAAAAAATTTGAGTACTGGGTCTCTATCAAACGAGCACCCTCAAGAACTTCTTCAAAGTAGTGCTCAGCAGCCATTCGACCTATGGCCGAATCCCGCGCTACAACAGTGGTAGCATCCATCTTCGCCCAGTATGTTTTAACACGGGCAAAGGCCATCCCTGAGCCCACTATGCACGCCGACCTCTTCATCGCATTAATGCGCGGCACCACATCAAGGAACTGCTGCACCAAGCTAAAATAGTTGTTCGGTTTTGGCCTTTCCGGCCATAGCTGATCCACAACAGACCTCATGGCGAGTCCGGACAACCTATTCAGTTCGCCCCATTCGGCTAATTGGTCAGTCAATGAAAGCGGACGCTCGAGAGAATGGAATTGTGTCCAAAACAGCTGGTCCACTTCACGGTCCGTCTGACCCTGGAAGTACTTGGCCGCATCGGCAGCGCTCGCCGCCAAATCCATATACACATCCTGCAAGCTCCATAGCCGATCCAGAGAGGCATACCGTGGATCCCCGAACTTCCTCCGCAACATAAAGGATTTCCCAGCTACAATATCCCCGGCTTCCCGCAGCTCCTCCTTCTTCGCCCTCGTAGCAGAGCGGATGTCTTTTCACGTCGCAGTAGCCTTCTCAAGGTCCGATGCCTTCGCTAGGTTTTCCTTTTCAAGAACCCGGCAACGGTCGGCGGCGGCTTGTAATTCTATGGCCATCTTGGCCATATTATCTCGGCTCTCGCCATGCGCGGCCTTCTCGGCTTTCAACTCTTCGGCCGCCTTCAAAGCAGCCGCATTACCAAACCTCGCTTGTTCCTTGGCTCGGGCAAGTTCTACCCGCAAGGCTTCAACAGTGGCAGCTCCATCTGCAGTCACAACATATTAAAGATACTGGCATCATGCTGCTCTTACTATGTGGCGTTTACCAGATAATGACACTTACCATGTGCCTCGTCAAGCCTTTTCTTAACAAGCTCGATGTCGGCGTCTGCCGCATCCAACTGCCGTTTTAAATGGGAAAACTCGCTAGTCCGGCTAGCCACCGGAGCTTCCATCACCTGCACATAGAGGCAGTATGGTTATTACCTGGGAATATGATCCTCTATTCATTGTCGTTTCCGACGACAACCAGAGTCTCAGGGGCTACTATCTACATAGGGCACACCTAGCATGTGCAGGACTATCATACATTATTTTACGTACCTCAAAGCCTGTCAGTAGACTCATAAAAGCTTCATGCAATCCGCTTTGGGCGGACGAGATTCTATCCATCACCGTATTCATCAGCACATGGTGTTCATCTGAGATGGCCACTCGCCCCACCAACTCCCTCAGAACATCCGATCGCACACTAGACGATGCCGGACTCTTTTGTCCGCTCTCTTCGGGAGCCGGACACTAGGAGCTTCGGGGGTCAATGGGATTACCTCCTGGCCTCACCGGACTCGGAGAGGCCCTCCGCGACGACATTTCGGGGTCGCCCGCTTCCGGAGCGGAGGAGTCCGGAGGAGGCGTTTCGCTCTCCATCATCTCTGGAAGAAGATCCCTCGAAGACGAGCTCATTTGAGAGGGGCTAAGGCCCGAACTGCAAAGATATATGCGATGGTTATTTTCTCAGAAGAAAAAGATGGCATACCTGTACTATTAAAGTATTTCGGGTCACTTACGACTCGCTGGAGAATTGATCCCCCCCGCGGACTTTCTGTGGCTAAGGCACCCCCAAGGTAGGACCCTCTGTGGGAGACTTCTTCTCCCGTTTGGAAGCTTCGGCTTTCGAATCCCCGGGCGCAGTCCTTTTCCTCCTCCGGTCGTCTTCCTTCATGGAGACGCTCGCTCCCTCGGTTAGAATGGGCAGCGTTGGGGGCCCACGTCCGCCTGTATTATCCTTCCCAGTATCTTCCTTCAAAGGCTCCGGGTAGGGTGCGACCTGGAGCATCTTTTCCAATACCGGATTGTCCAAACCCTCAGGGAGGGGGCCGAACACCGAATCAACTTCGCCTTTGTTAGCTAGTCCTGGTCAAAAAGCGAACTCTCAGAAATAACTTCGTAACAAATGAGAGATAGTATGTTCGGCCGGAAGATTCCTTACCTGTTCGGCGGCGCGGTTACTGGTCAGGCCCACGTCCTCGGTGATTTCCGGACACTCTACCTGAGGTCCGAAGAATGACTTGTACATCTCCTCGTGCATCATGCCGAGGAAATCTTGGATGACACGCGGTCCCTCAGGATTGAACTCCCACAAGCGAAGGGGCCGGCGTTTGCAAGCCTGGACTTGACGAACCAGCATAACTTGTATTACCGCAACCAAACTAAAATCTCCATTGAAGAGATCCCGAATGCGGCTTTGCAGTATAGGCACGTCCTTGGCTGGACCCTAGCTCAGACCTCTGCTGATCCATGACATCAGTTGTGGTGGATGGCCCGAGCAGAAAATAGGGGCGGCCGCCCACTTGGCACTTCTAGGAGCCGTGATGTAGAACCACTCCTGTTGCCACAATTCAGACACCTCTGGAATGGAACCTTTGGGCCATGGAGCTCCCGTCATCTTGCATATTGAGGCACATCCACACGCTCCATGTTGCTCCTCGATCATCTTCGGCTTTACTTCAAAGGTCTTGAGCCACAGGCCAAAGTGAGGGGTAACCCGGAGGAAGGCCTCACACACGACAATAAATGTCGTGATATGAAGAAAGGAGTCTGGAGCTAGATCATGGAAATCTAGCCCATAATAAAACATCAAACCCCTGACGAAAGGATCCAGAGCAAGGCCTAGACCTCGGAGGAAGTGGGAGACGAACACGACGTTCTCGTTGGGTTCGGGGGAGGGGATGGCCTGCCCTCGGGCAGGCAGCCGATGCAAAACCTCGGCGGTCAGATATCTGGCCTCCCTCAACTTTTTGATGACTTCTTCCGTGACAGAGGAAGGCACCCATCGGCCTTGAAGGCTAGATCCGGGCATGATTGAAGGTTCAGAGCACCTGACCTGAACTTTGGGTGTTTGAGCTTGAGGTGGGAGAGGATTCGATTGAGCACGGGAGGGAAAAATAAAAGCCTTGTCCCTTTATAAAGAGGGTGAATATCAAGCATCCTCTCCGTGGCCATTTGGACATGCCTATAGTCTAGGAGTCCTAGAAGCGGTTGGGTTACCCACGCCCGTATTGATGAGAATCCCGGAATAAGGGGACACGATCTATGCTTTAACAAGACGTGCCAAGGAAACTGCCTCGCGTGACACGCTGAGGTGGGATAATAAAACAATTCGAATAAAGGCTTGGCCGTGGTGCATCACACTACGGAATACGTTAGCAGATTAGATTTGTGTAAATATTATTCTGTCTATGGCAATATGTGGAAACTTATTTTGCAGAGCCGGACACTATCTTTGTGTTCAAAATCTTCTATGAAGTACTTGGAGGAGGAACCCGCCTTGCAATGCCAAAGACATTCTGCGCGCCAGACTCGTCGTCATTGAAGCCTGGTACAGGGGCTACTGAGGGAGTCCTAGATTAGGGGGTGTCCGGATGGCCAGACTATACCATCAGCCGGACTCCTGGACTATGAAGATACAAGATTGAAGACTTCGTCCCGTGTCCGGAAGGGACTTTCCTTGGCGTGGAAGGCAAGCTTGGCGATACAGATATATAGATCTCCTACCATTGTAACCGACTTTGTGTAACCCTAACCCTCTCCGGTGTCTATATAAACCGGAGGGTTTTAGTCCGTAGGACAATATATAGAACAACAATCATACCATAGGCTAGCTTCTAGGGTTTAGCCTCTCCGATATCGTGGTAGATCTACTCTTGTACTACCCATATCATCAATATTAATCAAGCAGGACATTGGGTTTTACCTCCATCAAGAGGGACCGAACCTGGGTAAAACTTCGTGTCCCTTGCCTCCTGTTACCATCCGGCCTAGACGCACAGTTCGGGAACCCCTACCGGAGATCCACCGGTTTTGACACCGACAACCGCCGAGTCGTTTTCTTGGTGTTGATAGCAGCGGCTTTAGCCTTCTTGGAGGCTTCATGATCGTACTTAGCTTTCCAGAAATCAGATCTGGCCTGCAGATGAATAAACAAGGATGAAATATCAAGCAAGTACTTAAGACGGCTGGGAAAATACAAAGGAATCAAAGGTTCATTAACTCTGGCGCCGGGTTAAGTTTGCAGAAGGGGTTTAACCCGACCTTACTGCAGTCTTCGTATTTGCCGTTTACTAGAAGGGTTGACATTGCAACAATATCTTCTTCGGGTAATTGGACGAAGCTGTGACGAAGAGAATCATTTGGGCCTCAACGATATTCACACATCAGTTTTGATCGGCGGCTGAGGGAGTCCTGGATTAGGGGGTGTCCGGATAGCCGGACTACAACCTTTGGACGGACTCTTGGACTATGAAGATACAAGATTGAAGACTTTGTCCCATGTCCGGATGGGACTTTCCTTGGCGTGGAAGGCAAGCTTGGCAATACAGATATGTAGATCTCCTCCCAGTGTAACCGACTCTGTGTAACCCTAGCCCTCTCTGGTGTCTATATAAACCGGAGGGTTTTAGTCCATAGGAGGAACATCAATCATACCATAGGCTAGCTTCTAGGTTTTAGCCTCTCTGATCTCGTGGTAGATCTACTCTTGTACTACCCATATCATCAATATCAATCAAGCAGGAGTAGGGTTTTACCTCCATCAAGAGGGCCCGAACCTGAGTAAAAACATTATGTCCCTTGTCTCCTGTTATCATCTGCCTAGACGCACAGTTCGGGACCCCCTAACCGAGAACCGCCGGTTTTGACACCGACATTGGTGCTTTCATTGAGAGTTCCTCTGTGTTGTCACCTTTAGGCCCGATGGCTCATCCGATCATCAACAACTATGTGGTCCAGAGTGAGACCTTTCTGCCCGGACAGATCTTCATGTTCGGCGGCTTTGCACTGCGGGCTAATTTGCTTGGCCATCTGGAGCAGATTGAAAGCTACGCCCCTGGCCATCAGGTCAGATTTGGAAGTTTGAACTACATAGCCGACATCCGTGGAGACTTGATCTTCGACGGATTCGAGCCACAGCCGGGCACACTGCACTGTCACGATGGGTATGACCTAGCTCTGCCGCCGAACAATACCCTAGAGGCCGCGCCCGCATCAGCTTTGACCCTTAGCTCGGAGCCGACTGCGCCGATCGAGGATGGGTGGCTAGACACCGCCTCGGGGGCTGAAGTCTCAACAGCAATCGAGCCGAACACCAGCCTCATCCTCTGCGAAGCCCGTGACTCCAAGGCGTCGAACTCTTTTCCGGACTCCGAACCTTCCGTGCCCCTGCCAATCGAATCCGATTGGGCGCCGACCATGGAATTCACTGCCGCGGATATCTTTCAGCACTCGCCCTTCAGTGACATTCTGAAGTCACTAAGGTCTCTCTCTTTATCAGGAGAGCCCTGGCCGGACTATGGCCAACAGGATTGGGATGCGGACGACGTAGAAATTAGACGCCCACCCGCCAACTACTTTGTAGCCACTATCGATGATTTAACCGACATGCTCGACTTCGACTCCGAAGACATCGACGGTATGGACGATGATGTAGGAGACGAACATGAACCAGCGCCTATAGGGCACTGGAAACCCACCTCATCATATGACATATACATGGTGGATACACCCAAAGAAGGCAATGGCGACGGAACAATGGGGGATGACCCCTCCAAGAAGCAACCCAAGCACCAGCGTCAGCAGCGCCGCTCTAAGTCCCGCCAAAGCAAAAATGGTGATGCCGGCACGGGAGATAATAACACCCCAGACAGTGCCGAAGACAATTCCCTCCAACAAGATTCAGCGCAAGAGGATGGAGAAGCCAGCCCCCCTGAGAGAGCGGCAGACAGAGAAGAAGAGGACGATAATTACATGCCTCCCTCCGAAGACGAGGCAAGCCTCGGTGAGGGAGTCTTGGATTAGGGGGTGTCCGGATAGCCAGACTATACCTTCAGCCGGACTTCTGGACTATGAAGATACAAGATTGAAGACTTTGTCCCGTGTCCGGAAGGGACTTTCCTTGGCGTGGAAGGCAAGCTTGGCGATACGGATATGTAGATCTCCTACCATTGTAACCGACTTTGTGTAACCCTAACCCTCTCCGGTGTCTATATAAACCGGAGGGTTTTAGTCTATAGGACAACATATAGAACAACAATCATACCGGAGGGTTTTAGGCTAGCTTTTAGGGTCTAGCCTCTCCGATCTCGTGGTAGATCTACTCTTATACTACCCATATCATCAATATGAATCAAGGAGGACGTAGGGTTTTACCTCGATCAAGAGGGCCCGAACCTGGGTAAAACTTCATGTCCCTTGCCTCCAGTTACCATCCAGCCTAGACGCACAGTTCGGGACCCCCTACCCGAGATCCGCTGGTTTGACACCGACATTGGTGCTTTCATTGAGAGTTCCTCTGTGTCGTCGCCATCAGGAAGGATGCCTCGCCCCGTCTTTAAATATGGCACCATTGCTAAGGGAGCTTTGGCTGTCGGCCAAACCCTCAGGCTAGGTGGTTTTCTTATGAGCGCCTGTTCGGCTTCTACGCCGATGATGACCTCTCGAGCCATCGAAAACAATCTTGATGTCAGCTCGGAACTTGCCGAGCAGTTAGATCCAATGGAGCTCTCCTCCATAAATGAGCTCTTGGATCGCATCGCCGCCCTGGGAGTCGCTACGGATTACGACCAGATTGGGCCTAAAACCGATCTGAGAGAGATTAACTCTCCCCAAGTCACCCATCACGTTGCAGTGGTAGAAGGACAGTGCAGCGACCCTTCATCTATCTTAAGGACTAGCTACATCCGGATTCCCGATCCCTCCAAGCCGGATACCCGCGGAGGGGAGGATATCACTCAAGACCTGAACTTAGAGTCAGGCGACGGGCTAGATTCATTGGACAACATCCAGGAATCTAAGATTTTCGAGTTCGGAAATTCCTCGGCCTCTGAGCCTCAGATTGGGTGAGGCTTCAGATTTAATTCCACCCACCCACCCGAACATAAGCGATCTATCCCAAATCAGGCAAGAGCCCGATGAAACAGTACATCATTACTGGGCCAGATTCCTCCTGGTTAGGAATAGGATAAGGGACTGCCGCGAGGAAGACGCAATCTCAATCTTCTGCAATAATTGCATGGACAAGGGAATCCTCAACGCCATAAGTTGCCGTGATATTACACACTTCGCTGACTTAGCATCCATTGTACGAAAGTAATATGCAATGGAAAGCGCCTGGAAAACCGAAATAAAATTCTGGGACGATCCGGCCCTGAATACAAACCCAGTCCGAAATAAAAGGGTGCATCATCGCCAGGCACCCGGGTCAAACACCAAAAAGCAAAAACCCTCTATAGGGCATGTAAAATTCACAGTACGGAGGCCGCCATACCAACTCACAGCCTTAGAGCATGTTGGATACTCTGGTAAGTGGCCAAAATTGGCGAAGTTCTCCTAATTCCGGACGCCACAGAAAGCCACCCTAGAGACACCAATACGGTATTAACAGTCTTCGAGACTTTCACATCAAATAATATGCGAAAAAGGACACTCCGCAGCCTTGCCGAAGTCTACCAAGTAGCAACAATGAACCCATGGAGTGACACTGCTATTACCTTTAACGCCAGTGATGAACCTAAATTCCGAACAGCCCGAGCACCAGCCGCATTGGTCCTCAGTCCAATAGTGGACGGCTTTCGTCTTACCAAGGTACTCATGGACGACGGCAGCGGATTGAACCTCATTTATGAGGAAACCCTTCAAAAAATGGAAATAGACTCGAACCGCATTGAGCGAAGTAGCACAACCTTTACAGGAATAATCCCCACTCGGAAGCGTGTTGTACATGAAAAATCACACTAGATGTGGTGTTCGGCACGCCGGATAATTACAGGTCCGAAGAGGTCACGTTCCATGTGGCTCCGTTCAGCAGCGGTTATCATGCTCTGCTAGGGCGGGAAGCATTTACAATCTTCCCAGCAATACCCCATTACGGGTACATGAAGCTCAAGATGCTCGGGCCTAACAGGATCATCACTCTCTCTAGTGATCCAGACATAGCACTTCGCGCCGAACACAAGACAGCCGCACTGGCCCTCGAGGCACTATCCGAAGCCCTAGCGGCTGAGGAACTGACTGCGCTGTGCTCCATGGTGAATAGGGACGATGTGGTACTCGACAAAAGATCCAAGTCCACCTCCTTTAAACCGGCGGACGAAATAGTCAAATTCCAGGTCCATCCAACGGACCCCAATAAAACAGCTTCCATCGGGGCACAATTAAACCCTGATGTAGACGCCGCACTGTGAGAGTTCCTACGAGAGAACTAGGACATTTTCGCCTGGCACCCTTCAGACATGCCAGGAATCCCATGCAGGCTGGCCGAGCACAGCTTAAATATCCTAAAAGGATTCAAACCTGTCAAACAAGCTATTCGGCATTTTTTCGAACCTAAGAGACAGGCCATGGGAGAGGAGCTAGCAAAGCTATTGGAGGCCGGATTCATCAGAGATATAATACATCCGGACTGGCTAGCAAACCTGGTGATGGTACCAAAGAAGGACAAATCCTGGCGCCTGTGCGTTGATTTTAAAGACCTTAACAAGGCTTGCCCAAAGGATCCCTTCCCCCTCCCCCGCATCGATCAAATTATCGATGCTACCGCAGGACACATTCGTTGTGTTTCCTCGATGCATATTCCGGCTACCATCAAATCAAGATGGGAGAATCAGACCAAGCCACAACGGCATTTATCACACCATACGACCCATTCTGCTTCAACACAATGCCCTTTGGGCTCAAAAATGCCGGCGCAACATATCAGCGTACGATTCAGACATGTTTGGCAAACCAGATCGGCAAAACAGTGGAGGCATATGTAGATGATGTGGTCGTCAAAACAAGACATGTAGAATCTCTAGTAGATGACTTGAGGCTCATATTTGATAACCTCCGAACATACGACATCAAGCTCAACCCGAAAAAATGCGTTTTCGGCGTCCCAACCAGAAAGCTCTTGGGCTTCATTGTATCCGGTAGAGGAATTGAAGCAAATCTAGCCAAGATCCGAGCTCTGTCACAATTGGATATCCCGAAGGACATCAAACAAATACAAAAGTTAACCGGATGCGTGGCGGCTCTAAGCCGCTTTATCTCCCGCTTCGGAGAAAAGGCCCTACCCCTTTACCGCCTCCTTCGGCGCACCAAACACTTCGAATGGACGGATGCAGCCACGGCCGGACTCGATGAAATAAAAGCCATATTGGCAACAAACCCAGTCCTGGCCGTGCCAAACATTGGCGAACCAATGCTATTGTACATTGTAGCAACACATCAGGTTGTAAGTGCAGTGCTCATCGTCGAACGAGAAACGGACAGACACAAATTCCCCCTTCACAAGCTGGTCTATTATGTGTCCACTGTCCTCACTCCATGCAAATCATGGTACTCGCATTATCAAAAGATTGCTTACACGATATTCATGGCATCCCGGAAGCTACGACACTACTTTCAAGAGTGTTCAATAACAGTAGCCTCGGAAGTACCACTTAACGATATTATAAACAACCGTGACGCAATGGGCCGGATTGCAAAATGGGCCATTGAGCTCCTCCCATTCGACATAACTTATAAGCCACGGCGAGCCATCAAGTCGCAAGTTTTGGCCGACTTCGTCGCAGAATGGACGGAGGTCGAACTCCCTAAAGAGTACGGCACATATTCAAATTGGATCATGCATTTTGACGGCTCCAAGATGTTGGTCGGACTAGGGGCTGGGGTCGTTGTGACGTCCCCCACAAGAGACACAGTTCAATACGTACTCCAGATTATGTACACAGACTCCAACAATGCAGCCGAATATGAGGCCCTTTTACATGGTCTCCGGATGGCAGTATCCATGGGCATTCAACGCCTAGAGGTGCGCGGGGACTCGAACCTCGCAATATCCCAAATAAATGGAGACTTCGATGCCAAGGATCCAAAAATGGTAGCTTACCGCAATGCCGTCCTAAAAATGCCAGCTCGGTTCGAAGGGCTTGAATTTCACCAAATAGCCCGGGAAAATAATCAGGCGGCAGATGTCCTGGCACGCATCGGCACAAAACACGATGTAGTCCCCCCACAACATCTTCTTGGAAAGGCTGTTCAAGCCATCCGTAGTATGGAAGGGGAGCCGAACAATAACAGCCCGGATCCAACCGCATTGCCCGACACCGAACATTCTGACACAATCGGAGGCTCTGCCAATGAAATAACACCTTCAGCCCATGTAATAATGGCCATCATCGCCCCGTGGACAGAATCATTCCTCGCCTACCTTACTAGGCAGGAACTCCCCAAGGACCAAAATGAGGCACGCTGCATAGTGCGGCGATCCAAAGCCTACAAAGTCCACGAGGGAGAGCTTTATAAGAAAAGCACTACCAGAGTCCTTCAAAGGTGCATCTCCGAAGAGGAAGGGCGGAACCTCCTGGCTGAAATTCACGCCGGACTCGGCGGTCATCACGCTGCAGCTCGGTCCCTTGTAAGCAAGGCCTTCCGTACAGGCTTTTATTGGCCGACGGCCCAGGCAGACGCCCAGGACTTAGTCCAACGATGCGTTGGTTGCCAACTCTTTGCAAACCAAAGCCATATGCCACCCACCGCCCTCCAAACTATCCCCATCACTTGGCCCTTCGCGGTCTGGGGGCTTGACATGGTTGGACCCCTTAAAGGCGGAACCCACAAGCAAAAATACTTACTGGTCATGGTGGATAAGTTCACCAAATGGATAGAAGCCAAGCCTGTTAAGACGGCCGAATCCGGACCGGTGATAGACTTTATATCCGGGGTTGTACACCGTCACGACGTCCCCCACAGCATCATCACTAATAACGGCACGAACTTTAGGGCCGACGAGGTAAAACTCTGGTGCAAAAACATGGGCATCAAGCTCGATTATGCTTCCGTCTATCACCCACAAACTAACGGCGAGGTCGAACGTGCAAATGGTCTTATCATGAGCGGCATCAAACCCAGATTAGTGCGGTCCCTCAAGGAATCTAACAACCACTGGGTAGAGGATCCCAACTCCGTACTCTGGGGGCTGCGGACCACGCCGAATCGCACCACCGGATACACACCATTCTTTATGGTGTACTGCGTAGAGGCAGTTTTGCCTTGCGACATAATTCATGACTCACCTCGAGTGCGCATGTACGAAGAAAGAGAAGCCAAGCTCGATCGGCAGGACAGTTTGGCCGCATTGGAGGAGGAGTGTGACGTGGCAAAAGCCCGTTCCGCATTCTATCAACAACAGGCTCGAAGATACCAAAGCAGAGAAGTATGGGCCAAAAATTACAACGTTGGCGAATTAGTTCTATGCCTACCGGACAAGAAAAAGGACAAACTCAAGCCCAAGTGGGAAGGTCCCTTCATAATTGACCAAGTCCTGACTGGTGGAGCGTACCGCCTGCGAGATGCATCGGATAACTGACTCGAGCTGAACCCATGGAACACAGCCCGTCTCTGAAGATTCTATGCCTAGCGCCGGACTCTGTGTTCGTCTCCTTCCTCTGTCCCTTTTTTATATACTGTCTGTCTTACATTTCTCTCCTTCTCCCCTTCCTTTCTCTTATAGCCTATAAAGGCTCATCAAATGATGTGCTATTCGCACTCATTAAACCTGGGGGCTTCTTTTAACAGAAGCTTATTTATACGGGCTTCATGCCCAACACATGTGTTACGCTTCCGCATGTACCTTTTATTTCACCATTATATGCATCGATATGACTTAAGTTTTGGCCAAGCTGGGTTGCCTGGATCCTGTGCTTACCCCTATGTTCCCGATTATTCGGCTAGGTGGTAAAGGGAGCACCTCTGCGATTATTACTACCGGATGAGCCGGATGTGTACCTCAGACTGGGTGAATCCGAAAGCTAGCATTCTTAAGGAATATTCGGTCGGTGACCTAAAAGATGATCTTTTCACTTATTTATTTATGCGCCCCCAGATGCTTTTTCCCGCGTCTTTTTCGCAGAATGGGCATGCACTTTAGGGCATGCCTCCCAGGGAAAGGAACCCCTAACAGAACTATTCTCCCTAGAAGATGTTTCTTACTAACCATGTAATATAACATAACTAGTCGGGCACTTGTCTGTTCACACACTAATGACCCCTACGCCTGGTCTCCATGCATTCCCCGGTTCTTATATAACCGCATGGGAATTCGGGCACACTCCGGACCGTCAGGTCCCGAGGCTGAAGCGAAAAGGTCGGCCATGACAAACGATCTACGATCCGGCTAGAAGGCATTATAAATGTCAATTAAATTACATAGTCATTCTGACAGGTTGTATTCCTCCTCAATACCATCTAACAGGCTGTCTAATTTATGGTCCTGCTAGGAATACTTTGTGGCCCATTCTACTTGGCCGTATACTAAGCTTACAGGGATCTCCTTCCCATCGGGCCCCACAGGACCGACCTCGGCCATGTGGTTGGGGTCAGCCTTTGTGTACCGCGTCTTCACCATGGCCCAGGCCTCCCTAGCACCTTGACGGCAGGCCGATATCTTCCACAATCGGAAGCACCGTCGTGCTCCCTTTAGCTTCTCCGCAAGCTCTCCAAGACCTTCAGGCATGGAGATAGATGGCCACAAGGCCTGGGCGACGCCTTGCATCACCTGCCGAACTCGCTCGAGCAGTTGCGAGAGCTCGGGAAGAAGGTCACCCGCAGAACCGGGCATCTCCTCTGCAGGACGACCTATTAGCACACCTACAGACATTACTCTCTTAGTCGACTTCCCCGCCGAACTTTTTTTTCAAAGGTTCATTCAAGCACTTACTAAATATGCTGCGTCGAAGCCGCTGATTCTCCTTAACGGAGTCTGACAGCTGGGCATGAACATCTTTCAGGTCGACGCCCAGCTTTGTGTTGGCATCTTGGAGATCGTTCTTCTCCCGCCTCACCTTTGTTAGTACCTTCTCACCAGCCTTCAGCTGGCGTAGGAGTTGTTGCCTTTCCGGACTCAATCCGGCGCCATCTGCAATTTCATTTGTCATATTCGCACCCATGCCGCGCTTCGCAAAATACTTATCTTTCGAAGTGTATATTACCAGAGGGGGTCTCCTTGGGCTCCCCTGCCGCGGCTAGTGTGGCCTCAAGTTGGGCTTTGCACTCTTCCAGCTCCTGGGACAGTAGGGAATTCTTTTCTGTAAGAACCTGCATAACAAATGATCCTTAAATCAGTTATTCTAATTGTTTCAAGTCTCGGGGGCTACTGGTATATATATATATAATTACCAAAATTTTCTTACCCGTATGTCCTTTGCATATTGCTCCGTGGCTCTAGCTAGACCATTTTGAGCGGCACGGAGGTACGCATCTCCTGAATTGAAGGCATCTAATTCCTCTTGGGAGAAACAAGCGTCGCAAAGAATTGACCGGCGACGCCTGTGGTTCATGGCACTCTCCACCTCAGAGTTGGTGGCAGACAAGTTGTCCACATCCTCCGTCGGAGGAGCGTTCGGTGTGCGCCTCGTGTTCGCCTCCGTCTCCGGACCAGGATTTGGAGCCTGGCTGGTGGAGGCGCGATTGGCAGCCTCTCCGGATATAGTCCGGCGAGGTCTCTTTGTCCTGAAGAGAGCACGAGCATTAATATGCCTTGAAGGTATAACACCTGGGATAAGGGGGCGCGCCATACCTTTGCGTTAACGCCTCGGTCCGGACTGCACCTCTTTTCTGCTCACGGGGCCCTGTGGCCCCTCGTTGGCTTGTCGCTGCAGGTTCGGCCTCCCATCTCAAAAACCTCCCCTGCAAAGCTCGGTTGTAATCAGGAAACTGAAAACACGAGATTGCGGACCCCTATTCGGGGTGCTGGGACTTCGATCTCGGTTACCTGGGAGGCCAGTATTAGCCCTGGGTAATCGGCCGTAATGGCCACCAAGGCGTTGTCCTTGCTCAATTGATGGAACACTCCATCAATCAGCTCAACAGATAAGTCCGGATCCTCTTGAGAGGCCGGGTCGAGGGACCGTCCTGGGTCCTCGGGTTGTGGAGATGGGCTATTTATTTCTTTAACAGCCTGGCACAGTTCCTGCGTTGAAGTCGTTAGACTGAATATTTAACAATGGGAATATAAAACGGATGGGCAAGTAAACCACTTACCCAGCTTGGGGGATTGTACATAGAAAATCCACCCTATGGGTTGACGCGGAGAAATTCCTCCTCTTCTCCCTTGTATAAAGCGGACAAGGTCTTTGTTAGGGATGGAGCCGAATCCGGTCCCTTACGGCCGTAGCGGGTGGTGTCGTCCTCCCCATTGAAATCCCACATGGGGTGGCCTCTGTACTATAGCGACTGCACCCCTCGCATGATGCATGCGGCCATGACCGTGATCATGGTCAGTCCGGAATGAGCTAGCAATCTTATCCGGCCATCAGGTAACGGACGTCCTTGTCACTTTCCCTCTGAGGGCTCCGTGGATGCAAACTTAGGCACTTCTTTAGTGGAGCACTGTCGAACTCAAGGAGGCCGATCCGGACAGGATCCGGCAGCGGGACGTCCTCTATGTAAAACCATTCCGAAGGCCAGTCCTCGGACGCCTTCTTTGGGGTTCCGGATAGATATACGGTCCCGGTGATGCGCCACACTTCGGCTCCGCCCACTTTAAATATTGACCCCTTCTGAGAACGGGGCACAAGGCAGAATAGCTCTTTCCACAGCCCGAAATGAGCCTCAACACCCAAAAACAGCTCGCAGAGGGCTACGAAGCCCGCGATATGCAATACGGAGCCAGGCGTAAGATTGTGTAGCTGGAGGCCATAGAACTCCAGGAGCCCCCGGAGAAACGGATGGATTGGAAATCCGAGCCCTCTTATTAAATAAGGGACAAGGCATACCTGCTCTCCCTTGGAGGGATTAGGGGCACTCTCCGCTTGCTCTCCACCATTATGGATGGCAAGACCGGCTCGAACCGGGACCATATAGGCCGGGGGAAGAAATCCCTTGGTCTGGAGCGTTACTAGCTCGCTATGCGGGATGCAGCATCTCTCCCAATATCCAGGCTGAGGGCTGGAAGGGCAAAAGGAGGAGTTGTGACGGCTGGCCATGGTAGAATGGACCTTTGTCAGATGCGCTCTGATGAACACTCGCGAAGGGGAGAAGGTGTGGTTTGGATCTAAATCCTCATCCCTTTAAATGGGCGGCTCATTTACGCGGCTAGGGGTGTGGATGTAAAAATGCTAAGACTTTTCATATTCGTTTGACACGTGGGAAACGGCCATTATTGGGCGTAGAAGCCAAGGAGCGCAACATTTACAAGAAACTGGACTTCATTCAACAGGTACACGGAATTTGGAGGAGAACCCGCCTTGCAATGCCGAAGACAATCTGCGCGCCGGACTCATCGTCATTGAAGCCTGGTTCGGGGGCTAGTGATGGAGTCCTGGATTAGGGGGTGTCCGGATAGCCGGACTATACCTTCAGCCGGACTCCTGGACTACGAAGATACAAGATTGAAGACTTCGTCCCGTGTCCGGAAGGAACTTTCCTTGGCATGGAAGGCAAGCTTGGCGATACGGATATGTAGATCATCTACCATTGTAACCGACTTTGTGTAACCCTAACCCTCTCCGTTGTCTATATAAACCGGAGGGTTTTAGTCCATAGGACAACATATAGAACAACAATCATACCATAGGCTAGCTTCTAGGGTTTAGCCTCTCTGATCTCGTGGTAGATCTACTCTTGTACTACCCATATCATCAATATTAATCAAGCAGGACGTAGGGTTTTACCTCCATCAAGAGGGCCCGAAACTGGGTAAAACTTCGTGTCCCTTGCCTCCTGTTACCATCCGGCCTAGACGCACAGTTCGGGACCCCCTACCCAAGATCCGTCGGTTTTGACACCGACACTCAGCGACGGCGAATTTGTCGTGCCTGAGGATCCCATCGAACAAGAGCACTTTAAGCACAGACTTATGGCCTCGGCGAGTAACCTTAAGAAAAAACAGCAATAGCTTAGAGCTGATCAAGACTTGCTAGCCGACAGATGGACGGGAGTCCTTGCGGCCGAGGAATACGAACTCGAACGCCCCTCTAAGAGCTACCCAAAGCGCAGGTTGCTACCCCGTTTAGAGGAGGAAGCACTTAAACCTACATCACTAGCGCATGATGCGGCTGACCGGCCACCTCACGGCTGCGACAGAGAGTCCTCCTGGCCCTCCACTCAAGCCGCACCCCGGCGTCGCTCAAAAAATACCAAGCCAATACCTCCCACTCAAGCTTAAAGGACCAGCTCGGCATTGGCTTAATAGCCTGCTAGCAAAATCAATTGGTTGTTGGGAGGACCTGGAAGCCGCATTCCTCGACAACTTCCAGGGCACTTATGTGCAACCACCAGATGCCGATGACCTGAGCCACATAATTCAGCAGCCAGAAGAATCTGCCAGACAATTCTGGACATGGATCCTAACCAAGAAAAATCAAATCGTTGACTGTCCGGACGCAGAGGCCCTAGCAGCCTTCAAGCATAACATCCGTGACGAGTGGCTTGCTCAGCACCTTGGACAGGAAAAGCCGAAGTCTATGGCAGCCCTCACGACACTCATGACCCGCTTTTGCGTGGGAGAAGACAGCTGGCTGGCTCGTAGCAATAACATGACCAAGAGCCCTGGTAATTCGGATACCAAGGACAGCAATGGCAGGTCGCGTTGCAACAAGCACAAGCGCCACATTAACAGCGACAACACTGAAGATACCGCAGTTAATGCTGGATTCAGAGGCTCTAAGCCCGGTCAGCGGAAAAATCCATTTAAGAGGAACACTCCGGGCCCGTCCAGTTTCGACCGTATATTCGATCTCTCGTGCCAGATACATGGCACCCCCGAAAAACCAGCCAATCACACCAACAGGGATTGTTGGGTGTTCAAGCAGGTCGACAAGTTAAATGCTGAAAACAGAGACAAGGGGCTGCACAGCGACAAGGACGAAGAGCCCCGGCCGCCGAACAATAGTGGATAGAAGGGCTTCCCCCCACAAGTGCAGACGGTGAACATGATATACGCAACCCACATCCCCAAAAGGGAGCGGAAGCATGCACTCAGGGACGTATACGCGTTGGAGCCAGTCACCCCAAAATTCAACCCATGGTCCTCCTGCCCGATCACTTTTGATCGAAGGGACCACCCCACTAGCATCCGCCATGGCGGATTCGCCGCATTGGTTCTAGACCCAATCATTGATGGATTTCACCTCACTAGAGTCCTTATGGACGGCGGCAGCAGCCTGAACCTGCTTTATCAGGATACAGTGCGGAAAATGGGAATAGATCCCTCAAGGATTAAACCCACAAAAACGACCTTTAAAGGCGTCATACCAAGACGCCAACTGTACAGGCTTAGTTACACTTGAAGTAGTCTTCTGATCCCCGGATAATTTCCGAAGTGAGGAGTTAATCTTCGACATTGTCCCGTTCCATAGTGGCTATCACGCACTGCTTGGACGAACCGCATTTGCAAAGTTCAATGCGGTGCCGCACTATGCATATCTCAGGCTCAAGATGCCAGGCCCTCAAGGAGTCATTGCGGTCAATGGAAACATTGAACGCTCTTTCCAAACGGAGGAGCACACGACGGCCCTCGCAGCGGAAGTACAAAGCAGCCGCTCAAGGCAATTCTCCAGTCCGGCTATTAAACGTCTAGACACCGTCAAGCGCACCCGGATTAACCTACAACAAGACCGACTGGCACGTTCCGAGCAACTGTAGCAATACGGCCCCAATCCCAGCCCTCGCGAAACTGTGAAATTAGTACAACGCGTACATAACTACGCTCTGAAAATACCATGGGCACAGGGGGAGGGGCACGACCATGGCACGCCCAAAAATGCGGCTCAACCGCACTAGGGGCCCCCGATTTTGTCATTATTTCCTACTTTCAGGACTCCCCTCTTCGGAAGGCCTGTCCGGCAGTACAACTGCCGAACACACGATGCAACAACCAAGGAGGCAGAAAGCTATGTCGAATTCCCAGGTGGTCTCTATAATGAGCAAAATACCTGTCTTACATACCGTCTCGCAGCTCACCCCTGGAGGGGGACATGTCAAATAGTCCCATCTCTTCCTTATCACACTATTTGTATCATTCTGCTTTCAGAGCAGCCTTTTAAAACAAACAATGCTTAGCTTCAGCTTATTATTGCATTCTCTATTCATTTATTTTTCAATACATATGTTCAGTTATGACATTTAGCTCCCGTACACTTTGGTACGGTCCATACGCGAGGGGCTCAAGCACCCCATAATACGGCGTGAGAAGTCCAAACACTTTCACAAAGTGCGGCCCTCCGAACTTATAGCATTATATGCATCAGCTCTGAATCATGTCTTTGGTCAATAGTTGGGTTTGCCCGGCTCCCATGTTTTGGTATCTTACTTTCCGCTATATCGGCTAAGGTAGCGCTGGGAGAACTACTGCAATTGTGCCCCGGTTGAGCTGGGCTAAGCACCTCAGTAGAGAAAGCTAAAACTGACTGTCATGATAGGACGAGAGCTGGTCGCTGTTCGGGAGGTTTCGAGTCCCTAAAGACTTATGCCGCTTAGAGCGAGCAGTCGGCTTTGTCCGGCCTAGGCGTGTATAGCGCCCCGAACTCGGTCTTCCGAACACTAGGGGCTTCACTGAAATTTAAAATTATAGAATTCTCTGGCTAAGTGAGAATGATAATGAATTATAGTCCGATTGCCTTGTTCGTTGTGCTGAGCACCTCCCTCGAAAGACCCAAGAATGGGAAAAAGAGTGCCCAGGTTTATCCCGAACACCCCAGCACTCGTGGCATGGGGGCATAAGCCAACGACTCGCCATCTCTCAGACTCGATAAACGGCCGCATAGAAGGTAATATTTTAAATTAAAACAAGCGTTGCATAGCGTATATGAACAAGTTTTCAGCGCACAGGATAAAACGAACAAGTTCACTCAAATATTACATCTTTGGAACATTCGTCCGCCACAACGCGGGCACCCTTCAAGACGCCCTCATAATACATCTCGAGGTGGCGATGCTCCTTGCCCTGCGGTGGCCCGTCCGTCACAAGCTTCTCCGCATCCATCTTACCCCAGTGCACTTTAGCACGGGCAAGCGCCCTACGGGCACCTTCGATGCAGACGGAGCGCTTGACGACTTCAAGCCATGGACAGGCATCCACCAGCCGCCTCACCAACCCGAAGTAGCTCCCAGGCAGGGCCTCTCCAGGCCATAGCCGAACTATAAGGCCCTTCACGGCCTGCTCGACCAGTTGCTTCAGCTAGTCTCTCAAGGGCACCGAGTGTCCGGCCTCAGCATACTAAGACCAAAACACCTTCTCTGTCGAGCTTCCCTCCTCGACCCGGTAGAAGGCGGCGGCATCTGACACGCTAAGGGGCCAATCTGCAAATGCTCCTGGAGAGCTCCGGATTCGGGTAAGTAACAAGTAATTCACTTTCACGTGCTTGCTTTGCATAAAGAATGCCTTACCCGCCGCTATCTTCTTCATCACCTCAACTTCCTGGAGGGCTTTTTGGGCTTCAGCCTTGGCAGACTTGGCGCTTTCAAGGGCCGCCGTGATCTCGGACTCTCGCGTCTTTGAGTCAAGCTCTAAACTCTCATGTTTTTTCATGAGAACCTAGAGCTCTTGCTGCACCTCCACAACCCGCACCTCATGTTTCTCCCGCTCGGTGCGCTCCGTGGCTGTCGGGACCCCGATCCCAAGTCACACCGATCTAGCATGTAACACATCATATCACTTTGCGGCCTCACGCACGGTATTCCCACGGGTGCCACCTTACCTGGCCCGGGACTGTTTGCGCCTTTTGGCTCACGTATATGATAGTGTCGCTAACATCCATATGACAAAGAACCCAGGCTGACATGGCTAGTCGTGAATCCAAAGCGGCACCAACCCATGAGGACAGGCATACATGAACCACATCGAGCATGTCGGTCATCAACGTGTGAATTCGGGCTGTAGCACTGGGCTAACAGGACTCCGGATGTCAGCGCGTGACATTTCCCCGAAGGGACAGACACAGGAACGAAGTGAAACACATGCCGGGCAGTCAAGTGTTCTGAGCAATAGTGCTGGGCTAGCAGGACTCCGGTGAACCGGGCTGTAGCGGACTACTATGGCTCAAGGAAGCACTAGACTACATTTCCTAATAAGAGAGGCTGCCAGGACAAACAACTAGATTGTCGGATCCCACACATAGCAATACACGATACACGTACGCATATCATGCAAGTATGTGATGTACACCATGGCATCACAACATAACTCAAACTCATATAGATAAAGGCCCAGAAGAGCCACATAGCAATCAATACACACAGGGGTCTCATGACCCATCATTCAGAGCATACAAGCAACGGAAGCATTACATGTCTGAGTACAGACAACTACAAAAGGAAAAGACTAAGAGGCCTAACTAAACACGACCCTCCCAAGGGTACAAGATCGTAGCTGGGATACAAGCTACTCGTCGAAGTCACTAGCGTAACCAGCTGCAAAACATAAATAAGCAAACGTGAGTACAAAGGTACTCAGCAAGTCTTATGTCAGAACTATCTACATATGCAACATTATCAACAAAGGGGGTGGTGGAGTTAACAGAAGCAAGCCAGCTTTGACTCAGTGGCTAGCCTATACTACGAGTATCAGAAATTTCTTTGGGGTGAGAAGATGCACACGAGTCCACATATTCACCATATCAATACTCCACTATGGATCCGTTCCCGTCTCCCTACGAGAAGGCCATCCATAGCACTCACGCTTATCTTGCCGATTATAGAGTATCCACTTCAAGTTGTCTATGTACTACATAAGTCCTCCAAGTTTCCATATCCGAGGAAAACGGCTATTCGAATAGATAATATTGACCCTGCACGGGTGTACTTCGTCACACACGCTCCCGCCACTTATAGCCCTGTACACGTCATGTACCTCGGCAACCTTCAAGCGGAAGCCGGGCGAGGGTGTCGGCCACGACCTGACTAACCACACAAGTCTCTCGTCCAGGTTTATCGCCTATTCGGGTTCCATCCGCAAGGAGATCCAGCCGGGGTGTCGCTCACGGCCCCAAATGATGTGTGCAGGGTTCCCAAGCCCACCATCCGGGTGCCACTTGGTACACCATGCCACGGTGCCTAGTCTGTCCCAAGCCCGTCCCGTCGGACACCACTTGGTAGACAAGTAGCACTACCTACAAACACTAGAAACTAGTTGCAACTCCTGGACAGAGATCAAGTGGATTAATAAGCCGAGAGGGGCCGGATAACCGGAACCCAATGTGTGGTAGTAACTGGACTTGGATAACATACACAGAACTCAGTCCTTAGGGACGGTTCCAATGAGACAACCCACCATGTACTCCTACATGGCCTCTCATCGCTACCTTTACCAAAACGTGTTCACACACTTAGCCTTTAACGGTAGGACATGTTCACCACTCCGATTCATTACCGATGAATCAGACCTGACACAACTCTAAGCATAGCTGGCATAGAGAAAAACAAGCATGGATGAGCAGGCACATCAAGGCTCAAGCAACTCCTACTCATGCTAGTGGGTTTCAACTATTTACTATGGCAATGACAGGTCATGCAGAGGAATGGGTTCAGCTACCGCAGCAGAAAGTAGTAGTTGAATCGTTATTGTCCTAATCCAGTATAAGGAGCAGGAGCGAGAGAGTGGGATTTTATCGAGATGCTCAAGGGGGTTTGCTTGCCTGATAGATCCACGAAGAAACACTGCTCCTCAGATAGGTACTCGGGACACCTTCCGGAGCAGAACCTATCGAGAGGGAACGGTGCCGGCAATCAATAAACAACCATATGTAACAGTATGATGCATGAAGATGACATTTCAAAGATGCTATGATTTGCCCTAATGCATGTAGCATCAATTTGGTTGAAGTCCATATGAACCAAGGATTCATATGCAAACCCCAATTTAAGTATATAACATGCCATTATTACATTTTCACTTATACAGCAAGTATAAGTTGGTTTTTCATGCATGAAACTAGAATAAATGGATTCCTTGCATTTTTCTGATAATTTTTCATATATAATTTATTTGATTTGGAGTTACGGTTGAATTTCTATGATTTTTAGAAGTTTTAACTATTTTCTGAAATTTCCTGATTTAAATTAATACCAGAAAATGATATAATGCGTCAGCACAGCGTCATGCTTACGTCAGTAGGTCAAAGGCGGCTGACCAGGTCAAACCTGACGTGTGGGGTCCACACGTCAGTGTCTGTGGTTAATCCTAATCTAAAAATAACCTAAACTGGTTTAGTTAATGGGGTTGGGCCCACGCGTTAGTGACCCAATTAGCTAAACAGGGTTTAATTAGTTGTTAAACTAATCCTAACTAAAACTTAACAGGGCCGGGCCCACATGTCACTGACCCTGGGTAGTCAAACCCCAGGTCAACTGGGGGGTTAGACCGGTCAACCCCACCGGCGTTTAGCCGCCGACGAGGCCGAACGCGGCGGAGGGGCTCGGGATCGCCGTTCCGGCGACCAAAAGGACGGCGGAGGGGCTCGGCGTGGAGCTGGCCGTGCGCCGCATCCATCTGTGCGAACGGCAGGGGCTCAGGTGGCCCGAGCTCGCCGGAATCAAGCTCACGACGGCGGCCGGAGTTCGGACCTCGACGGAAACGAAGCTACGGTGGACGGGAGGACGAACGGATGCTTGTTTTGAGCTCTTGGGACCACGCTGAGCACAGACACGCGCTCAAACGCGGGCAGCAGCAACTGTGGCCGCGGCGGCTACGTGGCCGGCGGAGCAAAGCTCTCGGCCGTGACGGCGAAGCTAGCTAGAGGGAGGAATCGACACTGGGAGTATAGGGAAATGACGGAGGGGCTCACTGCGAAATCGAAGAGAAAGTCGTCGGCTCGGGGGAGTGGCCGGAGCAAGCGAGGCAGCGATGGAGATCTCCGGCGTCGGGAGGTTGAAGACGACGGCGTGGAGGCGCTCGGGGGCGTCCGACACTGCGTGGCCTGGCGGAGAGTACTAGGGCGACGAGGCGGACCTCATGGGTACGTCGGGGAGGCGATTGGAAGGCGGTGGTCGCGGTGGTGCACGTCGGTGCCCTCCGATGCGCTCGGTACAGAGGGGAAGAACGAGACAGAGTAGAGGAGAAGCACGGGGGAGAGTGAGAGAGGCTTGGGGGGTGCGTGGCGACGCGAGGAAGGTCCAGGCGACGATGGGGAGCGGCAAGCAGGAGCTGGCGAGGCGCGTGGCCGGCGCACGGCGTTGTGCCCGGCTTCTCCTCTGCCTACTGGCAAGAGGTAGAAGACGGGGCTGCCCCTGGTGGGCTGGGCCGCCAGGTGGGCTGGCTAGCTGGGCCGCCAGGTAAGAACAGGTAAGTGTTTCCTATATCCTGTTTTCTTTTTCTATTTCTGACATTTGTTTTGTAATTAAAAGAAATGATAAAACATTTCCATAAATGCTGAAAATAATTGTGGCATCTAGATATAATATTCTAGAGGCCCTCGCCAATTCCCAACATTTTTGGAGCCATTAAAAATATTTATATAATTTAAACAGCTCCAAATCAAATATTTATGCATTGATTCAAAAATCCAAAATGTGTAGTAAAAATGTGCACCACCTCTGGTTGTTGTTCCCAACATTATCCAAAGAGCATGAACATTTTTAATAGCATTTTGGGTTCATTGAAATTCCATTTTTAATTTGAACCTATTTGAATTGGTTTGGTGCTAGGGTTTGAAACATCCCCATTTCAATTTCACTTGAAAATTAAACATGATGCACAAAGCAAGCCAAGGACCATACCAAACTAGGGATGTGACAGTGGCCGCCTTCTTTTCGGCCTCGAAAAGCGCTTGCTTAAGGGTCGCCACCTCAGTCGTGGCCCCTAGGACACCAATAGCGATCCTGTCATTTTTGGCAACTGCATCTTTTTAAATATACTCCACAAGGTATTACTTACCTTATTTTTCCTCGTGCTCCTTTTTAGCACACCCGAGCTCTTGCTCGGACCGCTCGAGGCTCTGCTTCAGCGCATCCACCTCCGCAGTCAGTGCGGCAGAGGCCAGCAGCGAAGCCTACATACGCATATTGACTTAATTATGTTAGACTCCTGCGAATCTTGGTAGATCCTCTATTCGGCTTTTCTTTACGAACGCCAAACAGAGCATCAGGGGCTACTGTCTATGCGGTAATATTTTCACATATTTTTCACATACCTCAAAGCCTGTTAGCAGGCTGGCACAGGCTTCAATCAGCCCACTTTGGGCGGAGTGAACCTTCTGGATCACCGCACTCATAATAGTGCGGTGCTCCTCGTCGATGGAGGCGCCGTTAAGCACCGCACTATTGGACGGAGGTCACCGGCGTCGTAGGCTTTCCCTTCTTACTGGGGGGCCGCCTGCCGGACTCCGGAACCGTTGAAGGTTCTGGTGCGGTGTCCGGCCCAGGGCCGGACTTGGAGCCCTTGGGGTTTTTTTCCCCTTTGCGCCTGGAGTCCGGGAGGTCGCCTTGCGGCGCCTCCAGGACCACCTCCTCCTGGCTTGGAACCTTTTGGGACAACACCTCGGCATCGTCCGTAGGGCGGGGGCAGGTAGCGGTCGGAAGTTAAAAACTATTCACATCCGACGAATCCAGGGAGCCGCTCGACGACACGTCGAGCCGGGCTTTGGGCGGACTGCTTAATTATATTCAGCGTTAGGAGAAGCTGTGCAATAAAGGAACGCCATGAGTCACTCAGGTATCCGAATACTTACGATTTTTCCAGTGGTTTGGCCCTGAGCGGCCACTCCTCTTCGCCATCGTCGGCGTTGGTGGAGTAGTCCGTAGGGAGGGTCCTCCCTTTCTTGGACCCTCCGGCCTCCCCAGTTGGGGCGGCCTTCCTTTTCTTTTCCCCCCTACTGGGGAAGAAACCTCTTTTTCCTCCTCCTCGTCTTCGTGGGAGGAGTGCGCCTCGGAGTCATCGGACGATGAGTCTGACTCCACCGGGCGCCGGGAACTCTTCCAGGTTCCCGTGGCCTTCTTCTTGGCCTTCTTCTCTGGCATCACGTAGGGTGCCGGAACCAGCAGCTCCGCCAAGCGGGCGTCCGCTGGGTCTTCAGGCAAAGGAGCCGGACAGTTGATCTGTTCGGCTGTCCTCTGCCAGTCCTGTCAAAGGCATGGGGGCTTAGATCCCGCATAGAGTCAAACTATGAAAGACAAATATCATGTAAGAGGTAAAAATAGCTTACCGCGTTGGCTTGACGCTGCACGCTGAATCCGCTATCCTCGGTAGAGGATGCGGGAGCCTCGGCGCCCTTGAATAGCACCTTCCAGGCATCTTCGTATGTTGTGTCGAAGAGTCTGCTCAGAGTTCGGTGCTGGGCCGGGTTGAACTCCCACAAGCTGAAATCCTGTTGTTGGCACGGGAGGATCTGGCGGATGAGCATGACCTGGACTACGTTAACAAGTTTGAGCTTCTTGCTCACCAGGTTTTGGACGCATGTTTGGAGTCCGGTCAGCTCTCCTTTTTTACCCCACGGCAGGCCCTTCTCTTTCCAGGAGGTGAGCCGCGTAGGGATTCCGGATCGGAACTCGAGGGCTATGACGCATTCAGGTTCACGCGGCTCGGTGATGTAGAACCACCCCGATTGCCACCCCTTTATGGTCTCCACGAAGGAGCCCTCGAGCCATAGGAAGTTGGGCATCTTTCCCACCATGGCGCCTCCGCACTCCGCCTGGCGGCCACCCACTGCCTTCGGCTTGACATTAAAGGTCTTCAGACATAGGCCGAAGTGGGGCTGGATGCAGAGGAAGGCCTCGCACACGACGATGAACGCCGAGATGTTGAGGATGAAGTTCGGGCCAGATCGTGGAAGTCCAGGCCGTAGTAGAACATGAGTCCCTGGACAAATGGGTGGAGAGGGAAGCCTAGTCTGCGGAGGAAATAGGTGAGGAACACCACCCTCTCATGGGGCCTGGGGGTGGGGATGAGCTGACCCTCGTCTGGGAGCCGGTGCGCGATGTCGTCAGACAAGTATATGGCTTTCCTTAGCTTCTTGATGTGTCCCTCCGTAACGGAGGAGACCATCCACTTGCCTCCCGCTCTGGACTTGGCTGGAGAAGGTTGAGGTGGGGAATCCGGACGTGGGAGCTGGAGCTTGAGTGCGCGAAAATGGATGAGCAAAGGAGGAAGAAAGCGTGGATGGAAAGGCGGATCCTTATCCCCTTATATGGGCGGACGCATCTATGCGTCCCCACCAGCCTGGTAAAACTCGCTTATCTCCCAAGCACCATAATCAATGGCGCAGTTGGTTTACCCACGCCCGTATTGATGAGAATCCTGGGATAAGGGGACACGATCTCTGCTTCGACAAGACGTGCCAAGGAAACTGCCTCACAAAATGCGCTGAGGTGGGACAGTAAAAATGGTTCAAATAAAGGCTTGGTTGTGGCGTGATGACACACTACGGAATACGTCAGCGGATTAGATTTGTGCTAATATTATTCTCTCCATGGTAGTATGTGGAACCTATTCTGCAGATCCGAACACTATCCTTGTGTTCAAAATCTTCTATGAAGTATTCGGAGGAGGAACCCGCCTTGCAATGCCGAAGACAATCTGTGCGCCGGACTCGTCGTCATTGAAGCCTGGTTCAGGGGCTACTGAGGGAGTCCTGGATTAGGGGGTCCCGATAGCCAGACTATAAACTTTGGTCGGACTCTTGGACTATGAAGATACAAGATTGAAGACTTCGTCCCATGTCCGGATGGGACTTTCCTTGGCGTGGAAGGCAAGCTTGGCAATACAGATATGTAGATCTCCTCCAACCCCGACTCTATGTAAAACTAGCCCTCTCCAGTGTCTATATAAACCGGAGGGTTTTAGTCCATAGGAGGAACATCAATCATACCATAGGCTAGCTTCTAGGGTTTAGCCTCTCTGATCTCCTGGTAGATCTCTCTTGTACTACCCATATCATCAATATCAATCAATCAGGAGTAGGGTATTACCTCCATCGAGAGGGCCCAACCTGGGTAAAAACATTGTGTCCCTTGTCTCCTGTTACCATCCGCCTAGACACACAGTTCGGGACCCCCTACCCGAGATCCGCCGGTTTTGACACCGACAGCGGCTTAGAAGGATAACCCGCCATGAGATCCAGCAGCAGGTCAGGTCAACTCCGGTTAAGCCATTCCCTAATAAGGCATTAATCCTTTTTATTGATGGGATCAGCTTCTTGCGTTCTGCAGCAGTAAGCTTGTCAGGGAGCATGAATTTGGAGTCAAGGCGCTCGGCGCGATAACCTGGCAGTGGCTTCTCGTTTGCCGGTGAAGTGCCTTGACAATAGAACCAAGTCTGATTCCAGTCTTTTGGATGACTCGGAAAGACTATGAGGGGGAAGACAGCGCCCTGCCGATGCTGAATTGAGATGCCTCCAAGCTCCAAGCTAAGGCCATTGGTGCACTCGTTCTTCCGGTTCAGATTACTCTCTAAATAGTTCCACGGTCGGCTCTTCCTGAAGGTACACCTCACAAAGTACTTGGAAGTTGCAGATGTTGGATATGGAATTGGGCCCGATATCTTGAGGGTGGAGTTTGAAAAAATGGAGGACATCTCTGAACAACTTTAAGCCGGGTGGTGAAAAGCCACGGTTCATGTGGTCAGTAAAGACAATGACTTCACCATCTACTGGATTGGGCCGTTCTTCGTCCGGGTCAGGTACACGGTAAGACATGACATTTTTTCCTGGCAAAAATCCTACTGAGAAGAAATCCTTCAAACGTTCCTCAGTTACGGTTGAGGGAACCCAGTTGCAGACAATCGGCATTTTGGACGGCATGGTGTTCAAAAACGTACTGAAAGGAAGGCAACATGCCGGTTCAATTCAATAAATATGATGAAAGTAAAAGATGATACAGGGGAGTAATGGCGGCTTAATTAAGGGATAATGTCATATAAGGAAAAGTAAGCCGACACAGTAAGCCGCCATAACTACAGACATTTGAGAAATACCAGCGGCAGAAATTGGTTAAGTATGGAGACAAACAGGTTTCTTAATTTCTGGATATTATTATGGATCACATGGCCGTTCAAGATGAAAAAATTTCTAGACCTAAAAATATAGTCCAGATGAGTTCATCAGTTCTAATGCGGCCAGGGCCGGCCCTGAGGGGGCGCAGGGGGCGGCCGCCACGGGCCCCCCAAGCCAAGGGGCCCCCTCTCCAGGTATATGTGTGCCCTGAATTCAGCCATTGGAGACGCTCCAACTGCTGTTCTGTGTCTTAACGAAGGAGAAAGACGATCTAGCGCAATGGGCCTTGGGCCTTTATTTCTTTATTAGTATTAATATAACGTGAGTTACGTGGTGGTGGGCTGGTTGTCTCAGGGCCTTTCTTAGCACAAAATAGCGATCCTGTTTTGGAAGATTGAAGCCATCGATTGATTTATACCCTCCTCGTTTCCCTGCGGCGGCCGAAAAGCAGCAGCACACCGAGCCAAACCCTAACAAAGTAAAATAAACGGCGGTGATCAATGAACTGCATGCACGACCAACGAGGCTTCCTGCCTGGGCGCACATCGTGGTGATAGCGAAATAGAGGCGCGGCACCGTAGGTAATTTTGTTTTCCCTGCTTTTTATGGCGTCCAAATTTATGTTATAAAATACAGCTGATTGTTTTATCACTATAATTTAGTATAAAATTTTCAGGATCCTTCTCTAGTCCTATTTTTTTGCATAGGCTGATCGTAATTGTCATCTGGCCGATTGTACATTTTACGCGATGGGATTTTCTCATGCCGTCAATTTTTTTGTTTGTTCGTGGATGGTTATAGGAGGATAGGTTATTGGTGGATAGACAACTTCTTGCCCACCTAATATGTGAAGTTTTATTTGTGTCTGATTTCATAAGAGGTGTGTGAAAATCAAATTTACCTTTCGTCTAATATGACACATCGTTGCAACTTATTTCTTGGAGTAAGTAACTTAAGTTTCTCGACAAATTAATGATCCTATACATAGCTGTCAAATGGAATTTAGACATGCATATTATTATTTCGATGTTGTATTAAGGGGCCCCGGGTTCTAGTTTCGCCCCGGGCCCCCGATATCTCAGGACCGGCCCTGAATGCGGCCTTCGTACTAGAAAAATGGTCTACTAAATTCAAGAGTAGGCACCAAAACAGCCACCGCATAAGCATACATCTCTTTTTGGATCAAGTAGAAGCGGTAGTGGAAGAACTGCGAAGAACTATGAAGAACATGCAGGAAAACCTAGAAGCTCTAAATGCGGATCTGAGGAATGGAGGGTGAATACTTACGGCCACGGATCCTCTACGGAAGGTCGCCGCCTTTCTCTGAACTGAGTCTAGTTGATGCAGCGGCCAAGGTCGACAATGATGAGATGCTCTGCGACAGCGGTAGAGCTCAAGCAGCAGCGGAGGTCGCGAGAGTAGGAAGACAAAGAAGAGAGGAGAATGAGAAAAACTGGCCGCGTGCCTTTTTATAAGGAAAAGCGAATAGACGGGCGCGAAAATCGAGGAAGACCCAAATAATTGTTATCCAACTAAATGGACGCCTTGATTCTCGGGAGGCATTAAAGATGAAGATCCGTTGAGAGATGATGTCATAAAAGTTTTTTGTGTTTTCAAGAGATGACGTCATGGCGGGTTATAAAAAAACCCTGCGAGGATAAGAAGATGGATTCTGTCTAAGTGTTGAAGATTGACAAAGAACAAAGTTCAAAGTCAACCTGGGGCCTAATGTTGGGGATATAGCTATCAGTTATGACCCGCCGAGGAGGGGCCGGGTCAAGACCCAATGGCGGGTCACAAAGGAAGCCCAGTAAACACTCAAGGCGATAGTTTGTTAAATCTTATAGAAGGCCTAAAGGCCTAGAGGTGGCTTAAGGCCCAATATTGTAAACCGTCGTATGTAAGGAAAGACTTGTAAAGAAAGGCATGTAAAAGAAGTCACCAAGCCGGACTCGATTTATGAGCCGACAAGGACTCTGTAGGCCACCTAGCGTCAACCGTGTATATAAGGGGATGACCCAGTGGCGGCTTAGGGCAGAAAACAGGAGATCGATAACCAACCCGGCGAACTAGCCTCTTGGTGATCGAAACCCCAGCAATATCAACACAACTAGACGTAGGCTTTTACCTTCATCGTAAGGGGACGAACTAGTATAAAATCTCTTGTGTCATTTGTCCCGATTAAACCCTTAAAGCTTCCTAGTTGCGATGGCCCTATGACTAAGTCCTTTTGCTAGGACATCTACCGTGACAATTCCACGACAGTATCCACCCCCATTGCCCTTGTCCTGGCGATGATTCAGATGTGGTATATATTATCTTTTATAACTATTTGGTTCATTTATTGTTTATTACAATTATTCCCATCAAGTTGACATAGATTTTATTTATCTAGGAGGTAGTTCAACCGGAAATTCCAACCGACCCTATGGTCGAGAGGTTAAATTTAGTTGAAGAAGAAAACAATTATTTGAAATAAAAAATAAAAAAATTGAGGAGGAGAAGATGATATTGGAGTTGCATGTGGCGGATGTCATCAATGATCACAAGATCAAGATGGATGCAATGCGGTTGAAGATTACAAAGATTAGAAAATATGCCATTCATACAGAGGCTTGGTATCATTATAGTTTCAATGTATGGTTTAACTAGATGCTCTGGAGAGCTATATGTTGTTCAATGAGAACTATGTATGTACTTTGGTTTTAATGTGATGATGAACTTCTATTAATTTGGTCACTTATCTATTCATAATGTTCTGTAATGGTTTTTGACACACTTAGTTGTATATAATGCATGTAGATAAACGGACAATGGATGTACGGTGACAGACACACCTCCGAGTACATTAAGGGCCTGCATAATTTTCTCAAAGTGGCTGAGGCGAACAAGCAAAATGGTTTTATCTGTTGTACATGCCCTAATTGTGGGAATACGAAGTCTTACTCTGACCGGAAAATCCTTCACACTCACCTGCTTTATAAGGGTTTCATGACACACTATAATGTTTGGACGAAGCACGGAGAAATAGGGGTTATGATGGAAGACAACGAAGAAGAAGAGGACGATGACAACTATTTGCCCCCTGAATACGGTGATGCATGCTGCAACGGGGGAAGCTGCTGAAGATCAAGAGGAACAAGACGATGTGCCCAATGATGATGATCTCCATCGGGTCATTGTTGATGCAAGAACATAGTGCGAAAGTCAAAAGGAGAAGCTGAAGTTCGATCACATGTTGGAGGATCACAAAAAAGGGTTGTACCCCAATTGCGAAGATGGCAACACAAAGCTCGGTACCGTGCGAAAGTCAAAATAAATAAGTAGAAATAAAATAAAATAAAAAATAGAAACAAAATAAAATAAATAAGTAGAAATAAAATAAAATAAATAAATAGAAACAAATTAAAATAAATAAGTACAAACAAAAAATAATAAAATAAACTTTAATAAAATAGATAAGTAGAAAC
>NC_057812.1:118314110-118333109 GCF_018294505.1 Triticum aestivum
TAAAATAAATAAGTACAAACAAAATGAACTTTAATAAAGAAAAATAAATAAACTTTAAATAAAATATATAAAAATAACAACAATAAGTATTTTGTTGTATGTAGGAACAAAATAAAATAAATAAAGCAACAAAGAAAACAAAAAAGTGCCACCTACAGGGCCAGCACGACCTGAATACGACTAGAAACCCAACCATGGGCCAGGCTTCAGGCCCGCAACAGGCCCAGTAGGCCCACAGGCACAAGTGACAGATTAGGCCCGAAAGCCAGCAGTTGAGAGGATCTCGAGAGGGTGGGCGCAATAGCGCTTATAAACCACTCTCGAACTCTCTCAGCTAGCCAGGTGGGACTAAAGTTTTGACCCGGGGCTGCACAAGGCCTTTGGTCCTGGTTGATGGCACCAACTGGGACTAAATGGGTGCATTGGTACCGGTTTGTGGCACCAACCGGGACTAATGCCACCCTTTAGTCCCGGATTTGGTCCTGGTTGGTGGCACCAACCGGGACTAAATGGGTGCATTGGTACCAGTTTGTGGCACCAACCGGGACTAATGCCACCCTTTAGTCCCGGTTGGTTCCACCAACCGGGAACAAAGGCCTCTGCTTCCCGCCCTTTGGGCTGCTGAAAAGAGGCCTTTGGTCCCGGTTGATGGCACCAACCAGGACTAAAGGGGGTCTTTGGTCCCGGTTGGTGCCACGAACCGGGACCAATGCTATGTCTATATAAGCCAGCACTTGTGAAAGTTTGTTTCAGTTCAATCTATCTCCTTGTCCTCTCCTCCAACGCCGCTAGGCTGCTCCTCGTCTTCGTCATTGCCGAGCCATCCGGACCGCATCATCGCCTCCCTGAGCCCGCACTGTCCTCGTCGCCGGCATCCCGGAGCCCGCCGTCCTCGTCCCCATCGCCGCATGCCTCCCCGAGCCCGCCTCTTGTCCCCGGCGTCATGTGCCGCCCCGAGGCCGCAGTCCCTATCACCGCATGCCGCCCCGAGCCCGCCTTCCTCGTCGTCGGACTCCAGCCGTCGCCGCCCACCTCAAAGTGAGCCCCCCGCCCTCCCGAGCGCCGATCTTGCACCCGAGTGCCCCTTGCTCTGCCCCTTCTCCATGGTCACCACCGGCCCCGATGCATTGAAGAGTAGAATGAGAGGAGAAGGAGAGGAGAGGAGACGGAGTGGAGCAGCAGCAATGCACTGTCCACTTTTCTGAATTTTTTGGAATTTCTTATTTTTTTTGTCCATATAGGAGGTATTTGATGAAATGCTAGATAGCTTTGGGCATTTTTGGAATTTCTAAAATTTTTTGTGGTGACGTACTGATGCAACACAAAGGCGATTGCAAAATTTCTGAATTTTTGGAGTGGTTTAGAATAGGTTTTCAGCAAGTTATTTGAATCTGATTCAAATTTCATTTGAATGAAATTTGAAAATTTTGAATGATGGACTAGAAGGTTTTTGGTGAAATAGATTGTGGGTACTGTCATGAAGTTGGAGTAATTTTTCTGGTTGTAAAAGATTTAGGAAAATTTAGAATACGATAAATATGTCAAAAAAATTGTTCATATATAGAAAGTTTTTATATATGACTTTGGATATGATGTTTTGTGTCCCATCACCGCCCCGCGGCACCGCTGCCCAGGCGCCATCGCCGCGCCGCCCCACGGTCCGGCGGCCTTCCGATGTTTTTTGTGTGATGATGTTGATAGGATGTTTTTTTCATATCATGTTCATATGATGTTTTTTGTTCATAATTTTTTTTGTATATGATGTTTTTTTCATATATGTATTGGTTTTTTTTATTTAGGTTGTTAATTAGTAGATATCGATTTTAGGTTAGTGCATTTTATGTTAGTGTAGAGGAAAAAGTAAAATAAGGAAAAGGAAGAAAAGAGGAAGAAGGAAGAAAAAGAAGAAGAAGAAGAAGAAAAAGAAGGAGTGGAAAAAGGAAAATAAGAAGAGGAAGAAGGAGAAGAAGAAAGGAGAAGAAGAGGAGAGGAGAAAAAAATAAAAAGAGAAAAAAAATCAAAAAAATGAGGAGAAGAAGAAAGGAATAGAGGAGAAGAAGAAAAAATTGAATATTTATTTTTTTCTTCCTCTCCTCTATTCCTTTGTTCTTCTCCTTTTTTTCTTCTTTTTTTCTTCGATCTTCTCCTCTATTCCTTTCTTCTTCTCCTCTTTTTTCTTCTTCGATCTTTTTTCCTCTTCTTACATGAGGGTGGGGGGTCGATATACTCCCTCCCCGATAACATCGACATGAGGGGGGTCGCCGAGGGTTCGAGGGGCGAGGGTGGGGAACTAGGGTAGAGGTTCAAGGGTCACCAAGGGTTCGAGGGTCGGCAAGTGTTCGAGGGTCACCGAGGGTTCGAGGGGCGAGAGTCGGGAACTAGGGTAGAGGTTCGAGGGTCACCGCGGGTTCGAGGGGCGAGGGTCACTGAGGGGTCGAGAGGTTGCCTAGTGTCAAAGTATTGAAGAAATCCATGGCGTCATCATTAGCCGAAAGTAACCAGGGCATGATGGTACGAAGTTGTGCAAAGTTGTTTTGGAACGGAGTTTTGAATAGAATAATTCGCCTTTTTGTATGAATTTCAGCAAAGGCCTTCCAAATAGCGATATTCAGAAGGCTCTTGCTGAACTTTGTCCGAAAAAGCGAATTATCCTATCTGGAACTCCATGCCAAAACAACTTTGCACAACTTCGTACCATCATGCGCCTGTTACTTTCGCCTAATAATGAAGACATGGTTTTGTTGAATCCTTTGACACTAGACAAACGTGACATGACGGGGTCGAGGATCGGGGGTCGTTCAGTGGTCGAGGGTCCAAATTTATCAAGAATGCCCCCATTATGGATGTGCACAAGTTGATCCAAACCCTAGAAGAGTTGCCGCGTCCACTCAAATTTACCAAGTTAAAAGAGTGTTGTCGTCGGGGCCACCCCGAACCCTAGAAGCGTTACAGAGGCCACCCCAAACCCTAGAGAAGTGTCGAGGCCACTAATATGATTCCTTGTTGTGATTACTAGCTAGGTCTACATTTGCCACTAATATATCCATCTATCATGTTTGTATAATAATTGTCATGTTGTAATATCTGCAGAAACTATGGAGCACGGCCGAGACGAGGCTGCAGAACAGGTGTTGGGCGACATAATCACAGTCGGAGGTGATGTCATGTCGTATCTCAACGACACCGATGGTCTGAAAGGAGAGGGTGAAACAAGCTACAGTAATCGAACAATGGAGGAGGAAGGACATGATTATGATGGCTCCGGTGACCGAATGCCAGTGCAAGAAGGATACCGTGATGACGGCTCTGTTGACCGAATAGAGTCCGGCCAGGTATATATATATATTAATTAAGCCTGTGCTGACTAGCTAATTGATGCATTTATTATTTTGGTATGTACACATATTAACTTTCGTCTTTCTTCTTTTTTCTATCCCTCCGGATCGAGCACAACTTTGGTAAAGAAACGAGGCCCGAAGAAAAAGTTGCGCCCGGATGAAAGGTTCACGATCACAGCAATCGCGCGCGATGGCCAACCAATTGAATCCATCCGGACCAAGGAAGCATTTGCTGCTCAGTGCGGGGTTCTTGTTAGGGACAAGATCCCTATCAGCATCCACCAGTGGTGTAAGCCTAAGAAGGAAGACCCTGAGGTTTCTTATGTCAACGATATGCAGAAAGATGATCTTTGGACCGCGTTGAAGGCAAATTTCACCCTACCGCCAGAGGAGGATCCGGAGAACCTAGTTAAAGAGCCGTTGATCAAGTCTCATGCTCTTAAGAAGATGGAAGAACTATTCAGGAGGTGGAAGATTGAGCTGAAAACAACGTTTGTCGACAAAGAAGAGACACAAGAATTAACCGGCTGGTATGAGAAGATCAGAGATCACTGGGACACATTTGTGGCCCACAAGACATCAGACAAGAGTAAGAAGATATTAGAGACAAACAAGATAAATGCTGCAAAGAAGGAGCATCACCATCGCACGGGGTCAGATGGCTACCTCAACGCCCGGCCGTTGTGGGCCAAGGCTGAGAATGGCCTGCTTGATAAAGGGGTCGAACTAGAGACATTGCACTGGCCAGACCGTTGCCAGACTTGGTTCTTCGGGGTTGGCGGAAGCTTGGAACCAATAGCAGGGAAGTGCGTTTGGACGAACGAGCAAATGCGAATACCCGTCACGAAGCTTCAGTACTATATCGCCGCAGCGCAACAAGGGACGTTCGTTCCAGACAAAGAGAACAACGAGCTCACAATGGCCCTCAGCAATCCTGAGCACCCTGGACGGACACGAGGCATGCCAAGCTCTGTTCCGTGGAAGGCTGGGTTTTTGGACGCAGGCGGTTACAAATGCAGGGAGAGGAGGAAGAAAGTGGAGCAAACCGAACTGCAGAAGCTGCATGCAAGGGTGCAAGCGCTAGAGAAACGAGATGCAGTTCACAGCAAGTGACCTGCCGAAGCTACCCCGCCATCTCAGCGGAGAAGCAGCATGTCTTCCATCGAGCTGCTTCAGCTGGAGCCTGTCTTCACGGCTCCTGCTAGCTACCCCGTGGATGCTATCACGGATTCTCAACATTGCCACCTTATGACGCAATGACAAAACTTCAAAGTCAAGGCGGCTGTCAGCTCTGTTCGACCTCCTGAACCCGGCGCAACTTTTCACTGCCGTTCAATTCCAGAAGGATATGCTAGGGTGACGGTGGACGAAATAACGGAAGGATTTGAGGAACACTAGATTGACCACCCTACCGGTGAAGGGGTGACTCGGCTTGGTTCTTCTCTGAAGACTCCATGCCTATGGCAGAAGGATCTCGTCAACCTTCCGAACTGGAAGCCTCCGCCTCCTCCTTCTCCTCCGGCTAGTCAGGGCATTCCGCCTCCTCCTTCGACGAGTGATCAGGGCACTCTGCCTCCTTCTCCGGCGCGTGGCAGCACTCTACCTCCTTCTCGGCATGCGGGCTAGCCTAGTCGGGTCGCACTTCCTCTTGGTCGCCGATTCTATACAGGAGGTGCTGCTGGTGGCGGAGATCTAGTTCGGGCGAAATCCCTGACCGGCCATGACCGGCTGCGCCGACAGCGATGCCTCAGGGCGCCGTTTCCCTCCTTGGAGGCGTCGGCATGGACTAATCTCCTCACTTCACCTTCCCCTAGGTTTCCCGGGCGAAAGCCTTAACTCTGTTGGGCGGCGGCGGCGATCACAGCGCCGTTCCCTTCTTGAAGGCGTCGCTTTGGGAACCTTGGAGTTGGGTGGCGCTTGTTGGTGGTGGGTGACAGGGGTGGTGCGGCCCTTTCCTAGCATGGATTTATGTCCGTTGCTTGGAGATGGAGTCGTGTAGGTGAAGGTCGTTCGCTGGCGTCGAGGTGGCGTCAATGCCGGAGGACCTGTCAAGGTTGTTCACCACAATCTGCTCTGAAGATGGACCAGTGGAAGATGGCGGCGACGACACATGTGAGTATGTTGGACCGGTTTGAGCCCCGGACCCGGAAGATGGCTCGGTCGGGGCCTTAGACTATAGATGTTAGGCTTAGATGAGAGGTATAGGTATGTGGCCCAGCTTGCACACCTTCATCATTTGGATAGGAGTAGCGGCAGATGCTGCTAAGATGACGGATTTAGACATATTGTTGTTATACTTTGTAATGTCCTCAAGAATAATCAATAAAATGGACGTATGCATCTCCCAGATGCAGAGACCGAGGGTCATCCTCCTTTTTGAAAAAAAAGGCCCCTATGACTCTACATAGAGAGCGGACATAAAAAATATGCCTAGAAGGTTGCTGTCATGCTCGTGCTCCACCTCGTCCTCTTATCGATCAGGCCACCCCTGATCATCCGGGTAGTCAAGCACACGACAATGAAGGGCATGCCCGGTAGCAGATGGGAGGAGGGGACCCGGAGGCGACAGATGCGAGAGGGCGATATTTCCGCCGGCCAAGCATTGCACTACACCATTACCGTTGGAACTTGTGTGCTATATAAATCCCTCCCACTCTCCGTGAAGCTTGCTTTGAGTTCTTGCTATCTGACATTGACCAAAATGCAAAGTCTTTGTAAAACTTTGATCACATAACCATGTTACCATGCATACAGTACTTGTACCTGCAGCAGAGGTTGCTTCCCGTCCGCAGCTCGCAAGCGCAATACGGTACAGTACTAGTAGTATGTAATCCTGCGTCCAGCGGCGGGTGTGATCCAAGCAGGCCCCAAATTAATTACCATCCTGCTTCCAGCGCCAGTGGTTCCATCTTGTGCTGTCACATGGCTAGTAGTGGGTAACAATGCTGCAGTAGGCAATAGTTCATCGGAACATTTTAGCATTACTACATTTTCTAATCCCTCCCAATCCTCGCATCTTCAGTGCCCACCACTGGACAATGGCTATCGTGTTTGGCATGCATTAGTAAACAGATTTCGAGCTGACTTGGCCATCGTCAGTACTAAGTTATTCCATCCCTAGCAAAGAAAACATCTTTTGATGTTTGTCGCCCTGGTGTTTCTTAAAATCCGACTACACTCAGCTTTCTATGAAGAAGGGCTCCTCCCCTCCTCTTATAAAGCAAAACTTCAATGCCATTTACGGTAGTGCAAGCACTGAAGCAACAAATTTTACACCATCCTTATTTAAGGTGATGAATATCTTCCTATTTCACCTGCTTTTCTAACAACACGTAATTTTGAGTAACAATCGCATACCTTTGCTTTGGGTAATTAGATGGCCGCTTGCGATTGCGTGTTCACCGTGGTTGTTTTTTACAAGTACCTCCTATGAACTTTTGGGCAAAATGAGTATCACTTTTTTTTTATAAAGGAGGATTACCCCTGGCTTGTACATCAAGCGACGTACAAACCCAAGATCTTTATTGCATTATTCAACTGGGCCTTATAGATCAACCGAAAGACATCTTCATGATGAAAATTATCGCCCCACCTACAATCTGGAGATCTGCCCGTCGCGGTGATGGCGCCGCCCTTTGGCGGCGGGGCGGCCTGGTGGCGCTGGTTGGTCGGCGGTGCATCCCCGGCTCAGATCTGGGCCCTCAGGGCCCCATCTGGGTCCTAGCGGGCCGTCCCCCGGGCGTGGCCTCGTTGCCTACGGCGTAGTGAGGAGGAGGAGCGGCTCGGATTTGGGGCGGCGGCATCGATGGCGTGCCAGCAGCAGCGCGAAGGCGAGAGCTTTATGGGCCCACGAGGGCTCGGCCGGGCCTGTGGGCCCACGGGCCTGGTGTGCTCCTGCTATTGCGTCCGGACGGCTACCGTCGCGGACGGTGGAGGTGGGGCCCTCCCGCGTGCCGACGGTGCTGATGCCCTAGTCCCGACTCTGATTCTTCGCCGTGCTGTACTCACTTCGCGGTGCCGTGGTGAGACGGCGTGGGGCCTCGTGACCGCGTTGGCGCATGGTGGTGGTTGGTTTGGTGGCAGGCTCCGAGGCGCCCGAGGTGCGGGTTGGGATCGGGGGAAACCCCTGTCGGCTTGGCCAACACCGGCGCGGTGACGCCTGTGGGTGCCACCTGACCTTCCGGGAGGGCGCCGGGACTACCCTTCCTCTTGCCATGTCGTGTACTGGGGGAAACCCTTGGCAGCAGCATCGTCATCGTTGCGATCCGCCGGTGTCGGCATTATTTTCTTTTGATTTTCTCTGTCGTCTCTTTTGGGTGTGACTGTGCTGCTTCCGCCCCAGCACCTATCCATATATGGTTCGGTTGGTTGCTTTGTATACAAAGCGGGGGGAAACCCTTTCTCGGCAAGCTTCGAGATCCTAGCTAATAGTGTCCATGAGGGAGTTGCACTAGTAGAAAAAGGGTCAAACGTGAAGCACATTAGTGTCGGTTTGAATTTGTGTCGGCACTAATGTGTGCATTAGTGCCGGTTCCAACGGCTAGCCGGCCGCTCTCATTAGTACCGGTTCGTGGCGAACCTTTAGCACAGGTTCGTGCCACGAACCGGTACTAAAGTGAGTGGTGGCAGGATGTTGTCAGTCCGAGGCCCCTCCAGCACCTTTAGTACCAGGTCGTATCACGAACCGGTACTAAAGGTCGTCCTACATAGACCCTTCGTCCACCCGAGCTCGCTCTGTTCTTCCCCTTTCCCCTCTTCTCTCTGTTCTTTTCCCTTTTCCTCTCAAGCTCATCACACATTTTGCCCAAAATTTGTCAATATTTGAAGGCCCCCATCCATTCAAATGATCACAAATGTTAGCAACTTGTCCTTTCATCTCTCATTGCTAGATTAGCTCGTGCAACGCTTTATATAGTGATTGATTTTTGAGTTTAGTAATTTGGGAGGAATTATATATATGTGCTAGTATTTGATTTATATGCAATTTGAGGTCAAAAGTAACACTTAGTTTGCATATGTAGGTGTGGTTTACTTAGTACCTTCTAAATCTCCATCGTAACCACCGTAGATCGCTCGCAACGTCCCGTCGCCGGCACCACCTTGTGGTGAGCCTCTTGTTCATGAAGTTTTATATAAAAAAATTGATGTTTCTGTGATTTGGATATATAGTTACTCATATAATTATCTTACCCATACGTTGTTTGTTATACATAGTGCCATGGTTTTGATATCCGTCCTCGTCGGCCCTCGTCCGGTTTATGATTCGGATGTGGTATATTCTCTTTTAAAACTATTCATTGCATTTCGTGTTTATGAAAAATTATGCCCATCAAGTTGACATAGATATTTGTATGTAGGAGGTAGTTGAACCGGAAATTCCAACCGACCCTATTGTCGAGAGGTTAAATTTAGTTGAAAGAGAAAACGAGGATTTGAAGGAAAAATTGAAAAGAATTGAGGGGGAGAAGATGGAATTGGAGTTGCATGTTGCCGATGTCGTCGATGATCACAAGATTAAGATGGAGAAAATGCGCTTGAAGATTAGAAAGATTAGAAAATATGCCATTCATAGTGAGGCTTGGTATCATTATGCTGTTGGATCAATTGTTACCTTAGTTGCGATCTTGATCGCATTTGTTGTTGCATTTAAATTCTTTAGCTAGAGAGTTATTTGTTTGTTGCATTTAAGTGTTGTATGATCTTTATGTATGAACTTTATGTATTGTATTAATTTGGTGTTTTCGGTGCTGTGTATTGAAGATGAGCCGGCAATGGATGTACGATGACCGATGCTGTCCCGAGTTCATTAATGGTGTGTGTCGTGGAATTGTCACGGCAGATGTCCTTAGTGTCACGACTTAGTCGCGAGGCCAACGCATCTATGTGGTAGCTTGAGAGGGGTTGAGCGGAATCGAGATACGCGACACAAGACAGGGATTTAGACAGCTTCGGGCCCCGGGAAACATCATCCGGTAATAGCCCTACATGCTGTTTGAGGCTAGGTCTCATTATCATCACGAGGGAGTCGCCGTAAACCGGCTCTCCTCTAATTGTGTCTAGCCCTAGATTATTGTTTGCTTGTAGCCTCTAGCTTGTCCCTCTTTGGGGAGCCCTGCCCCTCCTTATATATGTCGAAGGGGCGGGTTACATGTGGAGTCCTATTAGGATTAGGACTAGTCTATCTCTAATACAAACCGAATATAAGTCCAGGTCTTAACTCCTTGTAAGACAAATATTCTTTATGCCTTTCCTCTTAAACCGGCCCATCATAGCGTGATCCGGCCTTCCATAACCGCCAGACAGGCCGTCGGGTCTTTGTTGCTCCTCTGGCCCGCCTGCCGGATTACCAATGAACTGTAAACCGTCTGGTCTGGGCAGGTCGCCGGTGATTCGCCAAGTCCGGCCGGATTATCCTTCCGGCCGGTTTACACCGCGGGGTATATCCCCGACATTAGCCCCCAGTTTAATTTGGATTCATCCATGTTAAACTGATCTGCAACATAAACACAAGAACAAATTCATCGGGTTGTGCTCCGGTTTAAATACTCTTGTAAACCAGCACTTGATCATCCTTAAATCCTTGTCACCTCCTTCTAGAAAATCCAGGTTAATAACCAACTCCATAATCAATTTGCTTGCAGAAGATATTTGTAAATAAAAAATCCATTTGAATCGGCCTTCAATGCTTTGACTTGACAAAAATATTAGTCTCTGAAATATTCAACTGATATCCAGCCGGCTTGAAGATGTAAAACTTGCCAGTTTATGATTACCACCATTGTCTGGTTATAAAAACTGATAATTCCGGGTCATGATTGTTGCCAACACCGGTTCATGATTGTTGCTAACGCCGGGTTACAGTCACAGGGTCATAATGATTGGTGACGCCGGTTTAATCCACTTTGCTCAAAACAGAGAATTTGAAAATAGTTCTTCAATAATAATATAATACCTGTACCCCCCAAGTCTTGAGCAGAACAAAGTGATGGCTTAAGACTTGCTTCAATATAAATACTGCCACTTAAGAAGATATCCATGTTGTTAATCCCAGTGACTAGTAAAAACTGAATACTACATACTATGTAGCCCCCAAGTGCCGGGTTGTCATGTTTGCAGCAACCTGGGACTTGTAATTGTCTTATACTCATAAAAACTTCAACTAGTGTAGCCCCCAAGAGCCGGGTCATTTATGCAATAATGAGCAGGGACTTTGTAAATATAATCATGTAGATTTGAGCAATGATGTGTAGCCCCCAAGGGCCGGCTCAGTAAGATAATATTGAGCTGGGACTTGATATACACTTCAATGAAAATAACATCATATGATGTAACCCCCATCATAGGGCTTGAATCCACGTCCACAAGGTTAAGAGTCTTGTGCTTTACCAACTGAGCAGTGGACCTTGCAATATAATGGATAAAAAGCTTTGTACCTTGAACTGTTGATAGGAGCAATTGATAGCCCCCAAGGGCCGGCTCATTATAATGTGATGAGTCGGGTCTTCAATAAGATGAACAAAGAATGACTTTGCATTAGCCCCCAAGTGTCATGGTGCATGCTTGCAGCGACATGAGACTTGCATGTAATCTCAATTTGAATAATGTAGCCCCCGAGTGCCGGGTCGTGAGCCTGCAGCGACTCGGGACTATTCCTTCCATTGTAGAATAAATCATATACTTTGATAAAATAATAACTGTTGCGCTAAAGCGACTTTGAAAACTCAATAATACTGGTTACCAATAACCATAAAAATCCAGCCATGTTGGCTATTCAAGATAATATAATCCGGTATGAAAAATTCATCCAATATCATAATGAAAATTCAGCCAAATTTGGCTATTTGAATAATATAACCCAATCATTTATAAGCGCATGACTCCAATGGCGCAATCCAAATATATACCGGCGACGTATAGTCCAAAGCCAGGCCGGTTTAAAAAACTCCGGATAATTTCCCATCATATACTGGCGACTTATCATCTTAAAGCCAGGCCGGTTTAATAAACACCTAATAATTTATCATCATGCTTTATTCAACCCGTCCCTGCATACAACAAGTTTAAAGTGTCCTGGCGGTTTACCGCCGGACGGGTCATAACGCCCAACATATAACCCAGGTTTATAACCAAGGCTGCATTTAAGAATAATCAATGAAATATATCATACCTGTGATATTGAATCACATCATTGGTTTACCAATTTTTTGTAGTAAGAGTGATAACCCCAATCTTGAGTAATGATAACTCCTTTCATATTGTGCCGGTTGATGATAAACCGTACCGGATTGTGATAAACACCGGTTTAACCATATACAATACTGGCGACTCGTAGTCAAACTAGACCAGGTTGATAGTCTCCGGATTATAACTTGATCCTGTATTGACAACTTGTAATTGAAAGTCAAGCCGGGTGGATAAACACCGGTTTACTCCATAATAGGATGGCAACAGAAAATCAACCGGGCAGATGGCCTCCAGATTAAAGGGGAATCAAATCTAACAGCCGAATCGGAACAAATTTGTTTGTCGACATAAAAGAAATCCGACAAAAGCAAAGAACAAACAAACCATGAAAATAACATGGAAACAAAGGCAATGATAAAAACCATTTGCAAAAATATGTTATACTGAGCTGTTCAGATGGTATTACCATGGTCGGACAGGATCAAGGCCCCCAATAGGAGTGACAATGATTCAAGTCAGCCAGGTCCCCAAATGACTCGTGGCATATATGCCAGATCAAGAGGCGTGACAATGGTTCGGGTTCGACCATGCCCCCAAGTGATTTTGTGGCCTTAGGCCGACCAAGAGGCGTGACTGGTTCAGACTTGACCATGTCCCCAAATGATCTAGTGGTTGTCGCCTATCAAAGGGTGTTCGTTGGTTCGGACACGACCAAGGCCCCCAGTGATATATAAAAAACATATGTCAAGGGGTAAACCGGAGGCCGCTTTAAACAGAACCACTCCGTGTAACCTCGCATGATGAGAAAGACAGGGACCCCACTTTATGAAGCAGAAGCCCCCATGTGATCAATAATATGTTAGGCCAATAAGGCTGGATACCCATGTTTGCACCGCGCATCATGGCAGCAGGTCCTCTTCGGTAATTTTTAACTTTTTTGCAAGAGATGAATTCTTCTTGAACCGGGATCTTGAACCGGATAGTGAGAGCTTCAAAGCTTTGTGGGAGAACAGATGTCCCTTATACAGGATTGCAAACCGGAATCTTCATTTTCAGCCGGGAATTTTCTGACGGCCTTTCAACTCGAACTTGCGAGAAATTAATTCCTTTTTGAACCAGACATTGTTAAACCGGATTTGAGAGCTTCAAAGCTTCGTGCGAGACAAATTCCCCTTGAACCGTATTGTAAACCGGATATTTGAGAGCTTCAGCGAGACTGACTTCCCTTGAACCAGATTGTAAACCGGAATCCTTTCTGATGATCCGGAACTTCTTCATTGAGCCGGGATTTTGTAACTGTCATATACTTTCTAAGGTGGAAATTTTCTGACGGCCTTCAAATAATAGTAGCCTCCGGGACCGGGTTATCTTTCCCTCCATCGTCCCGGGGTTCTTAACTTTGCTGAAACTGGCAAGATTTGCTGAGTCATGTCATTGTAGCCCCCGAGTCTCAAAGGTGACTCGAGGAATTGGCTTGAGACTCTCCATATGTGACCGTGATGTAAACCGGCATAACTGGTATATCATTGGTGTTGATAGCACGATGTAAATCCACAGAAGGTTGAGGTGACTGCAGTGGGTTATAAATGATCCCGTATGAGCCGTGTCAGCAACTCGGCCAATGGTTCCTTCCAACTGGCAATTTGAAGTTAACCAAACTGTAGTGGCGGCGACTTGTGCGCCTACCCATTGTACCATCCAGTGAAAACGGCGGTTGATAGTATATGATAATTTGCCTCTTTTTGTTTGAAAGAAAAACGGGCTACCCAAGCTGTGACTTGCTCATACTCAATAAACAGTTCATGCAGACAGGTGCAGCCCGGTATGTTGATGTAGACCAGGCCGTGAGAGATGGACGGCAAAAACGACCGCAACATCAGAGGCAGCTCGGATAGATGAGTCGGCGGTGGCATTGTAAACTGGTGCGGACGGGGAAGATCGGCACCGGTGTCGTAAACCGGCACGGACGGGCGAGTTAATCGCGTTGTTTTGATGTAGTGAACAATTGTCCTGCATCAACAATATTGCAGACCAAAACAAAGATAAACTGCTCTTTGACAAAAAATACTATGTACCAATAAAATATATTTTAGATATCACCTGACGTGCCAGGCTGAAAATAATCCACCATGAATGATGATCGCTAGGTGAAGTTGAAGTCGCTCACGGGTGAAGCGGCCGCGGCGTGGTAAACCGGCGCGGACGGGTGAGTCAGCCGCGAAGTTTGTAAGCCAGCGTGGACAACGAGTCGGCCACGGCGCTGTAAGCTGGCGCGGACATGTGAACCGGCCGCGAGGGCAGGACGGGCGAGTCGTCCGTGGCGTTGTAAGGCGGCGCGGACGGGCGTTTCGGCCAAGGCATTTGTAAGCCGGCGCGGGAGTCCGTTGAGCAAGGACGACCACTTGTGCCGAATGATGTTGGCACGCCTCCATCTCCGCGGTATAATGGCATAAAAAACCTTATCCTGCGTAAAATATTACAGGGCAAAGTAATTGTTCTTTTGACCAAAAAAAAACAATAAGTGTTAATAAAATAATTTTTAGACGGATATCACCTGATAATTTTTTCCGGATGAACATGATACTGGCACTGGATGATGCTAGACGTAGTCCTCGGATGAAAAAGACAACTCATACATATATTTGTATGATTTGATGTTCCCCTAGCACTCAGTAGTCTTGATCCACACGTGGATTAATATTGCCAGCACTGTTTTGGGACCGAGCTAGTTCATCTTCACGTGGACCTTCTCCTTGATGTTTTCAAAACTCCATATAACCTTTGCTAATGGATCTTCAGGGTGGGTGTAACAATTGAACAGAAAATAAATCTTCGATTTATTCCTCCTAGCACGTTGAAACTGACAGGGACAACCAGGGCGGCGACTGGCGAGCGATGCACGCATCCATCTGGCAGCAACTTATAGCCAAACACTCAGGCTGCACGTTCGTCCCCCGGGTCTCATATTGCAGACAGATGTTGGTGCAAGCTTTGGCGGGTCAAACGGGCGCGGTCGATGCACAATAACTGGTCCGGCGACTTGGCGAAGCAGCTCACAGTAGCAGCGATCAGCCCGGATCAGAGAACGAGCGAGAGCGACCCGCCAGCAAAGGTGGTGTGCTGGCGGCTGCCATAGCGGCTCAGAGGGCAGCAGAGGCTGAATCGGCGGGTTTGCATGGCGCAGTAAGGCGCGGTGAAGCAGTGTTTGAAGCACGGACGTGAAAACTTCCGGTGAAGCGGAGGCGTTGGCTGGGCAGCTTGTGGCGTTTCACGGGTCAGTGGACGCGCAATGAGTCAAACCATTGATAGCGGCTCGGCGGCATCCAGCTCGCACCTGCGGACCCGTCGACTTGTAGCAACTAGTAGAAGCTCAACAGCGCGGCGGCTTAGGGCCGAGCAACAACTCCTCCATCTTTTTTCCTCACTCTTTGGTTGATGGCAAAAAACAATCTTGTGCTCATTGTGGAGATCAGCAGAGATGTCAAGAAATCATCCCCAGGAAACCGAACCACATAGTAACTACTCCATGTGGAGTATCACGTGTAGTATAGCTTTGTCTTTTGACGATATAAAATATCAACGGCCGGTCGATCATCTGGGACTTAATCTCCTTTTTCTTTTATTTTGTTATATGATCCTGTCGCACTGTTTACTTTCAACAGTAGGCCACGCGGACAAGCACACACAGGCTAGGACTCCCATCGGGACTTGATGCTTGTGATCCATGATTAGTAGTATCAGCAAACACGCTTGATCTCCCCGGGAGCAGCAACAACAACTTGACGAAAACGGCTTCACTTGTTGACAGGGCTGCAGCGATAGTGCGTCCAATCCTTCCGCCTCGCGGCATCCGTGCCTGTAGTGACCGGAGTCAGCGTCTTCCATGGCAGTGCAGGGTATGTGCATGGCTTGTGGTAGAGCCGGATTGAAAATTCTGGCAGATATGGCGCGGCAACAGCCGGTAGAGGAGAGTCGCGGGATCGACTTAAGGTGGCGACTCCACGGCCGCGACTAATAGCAGCGGATGTCTGAACCGGTCAGCGCTGGGCCGGCCGCTTGTGGCAGTGCGGCAGCATAGCGATTTGACAGAGAGAGACTCGGGCATGCCGAGCCAGCCGGAGTGATGGGCGGCTCGCGGAGGAGCAACGGGCTTTGGCAGAAACAAGTCCGTGTGGTGGACCGACTTTGCACAGCGACATGATTGGACTCGTGTTGTCCACTTGCCGACTCGGCTTTTGCATCGGACGTCCTAATTGAATATCAATCAGGACCTATTGACCGGTCACGCGTGGAGGCACAACAGTAGAGTCGGATTCGTCGGATCACCGACGCGTGCGACAATTTCACGCGATCCTTCTTGATCTCAAGCAACATGCAGCGGCTCAAGACATCTGCGCTGTCCCTCGCCGGATTATCTGGTGCAATCCGTCCCTGCCGGCTCTTGCTTCACCCGCAAATTTATGAATTTCTCGATCCCTGAGAAAGATCCCTTCAAGAACTCAACACCATCGTGCGCAGGCCCCACGGTGGGCGCCAACTGTCGTGGAATTGTCACGGCAGATGTCCTTAGTGTCAGGACTTAGTCGCGAGGCCAACGCATCTATGTGGTAGCTTGAGAGGGGTTGAGCGGAATCGAGAGACGCGACACAAGACAGGGATTTAGACAGCTTCGGGCCCCGGGAAACATCATCCGGTAATAGCCCTACATGCTGTTTGAGGCTAGGTCTCATTATCATCACGAGGGAGTCGCCGTAAACCGGCTCTCCTCTAATTGTGTCTAGCCCTAGATTATTGTTTGCTTGTAGCCTCTAGCTTGTCCCTCTTTGGGGAGCCCTGCCCCTCCTTATATATGTCGAAGGGGCGAGTTACATGTGGAGTCCTATTAGGATTAGGACTAGTCTATCTCTAATACAAACCGGATACAAGTCCAGGTCTTAACTCCTTGTAAGACAAATATTCTTTATGCCTTTCCTCTTAAACCGGCCCATCATAGCATGATCCGGCCTTCCATAACCGCCAGACAGGCCACCGGGTCTTTGTTGCTCCTCTGGCTCGCCTGCCGGATTACCAATGAACTGTAAACCGTCTGGTCTGGGCAGGTCGCCGGTGATTCGCCAAGTCCGGCCGGATTATCCTTCCAGCCGGTTTACACCGCGGGGTATATCCCCGACAGTGTGCGTACTTTTCTGCTTGCGGCTGAGGCAAACAAGCGGGCGGATGGTTTTATGCCTTGTCCATGTGCTGGCTGTAAGAATGGTCACAATTACTCTACGTCAAGAACCATTCATGTCCACCTGTTTGAGTCCGGTTTCATGCCCCACTATAATGTTTGGACCAAGCATGGAGAAAGAGGGGTTATGATGGAAGAAAATGAAGAAGAAGAGGACGACGACAGCTATCCTGGCCATGGGTTCCCTGAATACGATGATACAACAATGAGGGAAGATGCTGAGCCGGTAATGCGGGAAGAAGCTGAGCCGACAATGCGGGAAGAAGCTGAAGAAGAGGCATCGGATGAGCCCGTTGATGATCTAGGTCGGGCCATTGCCGATGCAAAGAGAAACTGTGCAAGTGATTTGGAGAAGAAGAAGTTGCAGCGCATGTTATAGGATCACAAAAAATTGTTGTACCCGAATTGCGTAGGTGACAAGAAAAAGCTGGGCACCACACTGGAATTGCTACAATGGAAGGCAGAGAATGGTGTATCTGACAAGGGATTTGGAAAGTTGTTGGTAATGATAAAGAATATGCTTCCAAAGGACAATGAATTGCCCGAGAGTACGTACGAAGCAAAGAAGGTTGTCTGCCCTCTAGGGTTAGAGGTGCAGAAGATACATGCATGCCCTAATGATTGCATCCTCTACCGCGGTGAGTACGAGGATTTGAACGCTTGCCCGGTATGCGGTGCATTGCGCTATAAGATCAGCCGCGATGACCCTGGTGATGTCGAGGGCGAGCGCCCCAGGAAGAAGATTCCTGCCAAGGTGATGTGGTATGCTCCTATAATACCACGGTTAAAACGTTTGTTCCAAAACAAAGAGCATGCCAAGGCAATGCGATGGCACAGAGAAGACCGTAAGAAAGACGAAAAGTTGAGAGTACCCGCTGACGGGTCGCAGTGGAGAAAAATTGAAAGAAAGTATGGGAAGGAGTTTGCAGATGACGCAAGGAACGTTGGTTTGGTTTAAGCGCAGATGGCATTAATCCTTTTGGGGAGCAGAGCAGCAACCATAGCACCTGGTCTGTGACTCTATGTTTGTATACCTTCCTCCTTAGTTGTGCATGAAGTGGAAGTTCATTATGATGTCAGTGCTCATCCAAGGCCCTAAGAAACCCGGCAACGACATTGATGTTTACCTAAGGCCATTAGTTGAAGAACTCTTACAACTGTGCAATGGAACAGGTGTACGTGCGTGGGATTAGCACATGGGGGAAGAATTTGACCTAAAGGCGTTGCTGTTCGTGACCATCAATGATTGGCCTGCTCTCAATAACCTTTCAGGACAGACAAACAATGGATACCGCGCATGCATGCACTGTTTGGACGATACCGACTGTATATATGTCAGGACCCCGACTCGATGTCACATCGATCTAGCCGGTAACACCTCATATCACTTTGCGGCCTCACGCACGGTATCCCCACGGGTGTCGCCTTACCTTTGCCCGGGACCGTTTGCGCCTTTTGGCTCACGTATATGATAGTGTCGCTAGCATCCATATGATAAAGAGCCCGGGCTGACATGACTAGTCGTAAACCCAAAGTGGCACAGACTTACAGGGACAGGCATCCATGACCCAGCTTCGAACGTGTCGGTCATCAGCAAGTGGGTCCGGGCTGTAGCACTGGGCTAGCAGGACTCCGGTAAACCGGGCTGTAGCAGGCTAACAGGACTCCGGTACTCAAAGTGTGACATTTCCCCGAAGGGACAGACACAGGAACGAAGAAGGACACATGCCGGCCAGCCTAAGTGTTCCAGAGCAGTAGCAAGCTACCATGGCTCAGCGGTAACACTAGGAGACATTTCCCGGTAAGAGAGGCTACTAAAGATAAACAACTAGGTAGTCAGATCCCACACATACCAAGCATTACAACCATACACACAATATGCTCGATATGTGCAAATACAACGAAGCATCACAACATGACTCTACAACACAAGTACTTTATTTAAGGCTCAGGGAGCCATACATAACATACACAAAGGTACGGGTCTCACGACCCAACATACAAGTCATACAGTCATACAAACCAGCAGCGGAAGTACTTTGTCTGGGTACAGACAACTAGTAAAATAAAAGAGGCTTGGAAAGCCTAGCTATACTACGTGGTCCTTCACAAGCTCAGGGTCACCACCTGGGTCTTTAGCCTACTCGTTGATGTCAACGTCTACATAGAACCCATCAGAAGGGGTTGCAGCGTCTTCTGTAAAATTGTAAATTGTAGCAACATGAGTACAAAGGTACCCAGCAAGAC